>NW_026018650.1:0-17748 GCF_020466585.1 Dendroctonus ponderosae | reverse complement strand
CCTCTGATTTCACAATGCCCTTTGTAGTGGACAGTTGATATATAATGCATTCTGTTAAGTGAACTACTTGGAAACGAAAACAATCACCGATTACATCAAGGCTTCACGCTTGTCATGCAGTTCGAACGGTTCTACCGCTTAGCGGGGTGCCTTAGATTCCCAATTGGCCCAACAGACAGGCCTGATTTGGGACCTTAACGGGAATCCTTGACAAGGGCGTACCGTTTCAGGAATTTAGCATTGAGACGTAAACTAGGGCAATAACTGTACCCATTGTTTAAATGTTATTTGAACAATTATTATATTATATACTTTTTATTATAGAACTCTGACATTTGTTCTTTCTGATCTCCTTAAATTGTATTAATCAATGTAATAAATGATTTCACTCGAACAAAGTGTCAAAGCCCAATTTACAGTTATTTATGTAGGTTCCTTCTGTCTCGAGTCTACAAATTCTTTGACGTGATTGTAAATTAGGTATACCTGAACGTGTATTGAGATATGTAACATTTAATATAGTTCTTCCAGCATTGTGAATTACTAATTAGGTATATAAAGATTACTTTACTTAAGAATTGAAGAATCTTTTCAAATTCTTTGTCATATAACGAAAACAGATGAATTAATTACAAAACTGCTTATACTTTGGTTCAAAGTTTGGTGACTTCGTCGAAGTTTAATATGACTTATTGATGCAGAATATGCATTTAAATACTTTATACTCGCGACAATTACAAATAATAGCTTAAACTGGTAATAATATTATTCAACGTGTAGTAATGTAGGCAATAACTCACGGGGATGAAGTTTGCAGCACTAGCCGCAGGCATATGCTGTAATTTATTCAAATGAGTTATTGCCTTTACTCCGAGTTGAACACTTACACCTTATCTACGATCGCATCGAATTCCTTAAGTGTCGATTTTCAAAGCGCTCATATTGTGCTTCCATTGTATTGTTTTTCTTTTTTTTTCTAAAAAATTAATGCGATTTTATAAGATACCTTCCAATGGATAGTTGCGCTATTGCGGCGCAACTAAATAACAGTGAGTTACGCGTTCGTAACATACACTAATTGTTAAATCTCTTATATAATTAGTTGAATTTCAAAGTTTTTTTATACCTAGTTCTCACTATAAAGTTTATCACTCATACCAAAAAATTACTAAAACAATATTTAATTTTTCATAATCATGGCTTAAGAAAATCCTACTTGAAGGAAACTGAATAACAAGCGTGCCAATTTTAAGCATCTATTTAATCACGTTTTATGATCTTTCTCAAGTGAAATTATCATAAATTTCGAAGTTTTCCAAGTACTTCGCTCCGAACATTATTCTATTGGTCATTAAGTGACAAGCCCAATATGAATTCCTGCCAGCAAATCAAAAGCTAATGAAAGTTCGATGAAAACTTTTTAAATCTTATTACGGAGACCCGGCTGAACCGAGTCTTATTATTTAATGTTTTTAGGCAGGAAACTTCCGCAATCTATTCAGGTTGCTGCAGGTAGCCGATTAATAATTGGACAGCGATGAAAGGAAAACTGAAAACTAGAATTATGATGACCTTAAATATACACACTTGACGTAAATTGCTTGCTTTATTCAGTTTCATAATACGCACATTATTTATTTAAAAAACCTGCTATTGCGGGTTGATCTAGCAAACGTTTAAAGAGCAAAACTAAGTTGAGAACATATCATTAATGAAAATAAAGCTTGATAAGCGGTGAAACTTGTGGAGATTTCGAGTCTACGAAGAGAACAATTCAAATTTTTTACATCAAATTAGATTCTCGATTGTTGAAGTCTTGACTTCAACACATGAAAATAACGCGGATAGTACGACATAAAATAATTATTTCATTCATTCAAAGCAGTTTTGAAACACCTTCTATAGAAACAGTTGTGTTAAAAAAGATAAATTTTATATTTTTTATTTCACACAGAAAATGCTGAAATTTTCCTTGATTTATTCAATTTGGTATTTTTATAACAGAATCATATTTCACTTAGCTTAAAAATTTATCGATTTTCGCCAAAAAAGAAAACTTTGCTTTGGCAGACGGCTTCATTACAAAGGAAGAAATTCGATACAAAATTTTCTTGTAATGAGGAAACTTTTTGCTGGAAGTCAGCTCGATATTTCTTTCAAGTAATTTAATAGCATTTTAAAGCTTGTGTAGGGACCAAATTGAACGCATAACAAAAAGCCGCGGTATAAATTTCTCAGATGGTTTTTAAATATTTACAATTTTTAATATGCCGTTTTTTGTTGCAGCTGGTCAAGATAATCTGTCATGCTTAAACAGTTTGCTTTACATTATAAGGCAACTACCTGATAATTTTAATACCCGTATAATGGAAAGAAAGGCAGGATGCTCCCGAATTATAATTGGTACTTTGAATTCTTCACAAAAGATTGAGCAGCTGAGTATCCTTGAAGTTCTTAATCGTACAATTTTTACATTAAAGTTAAGGCGTGTTTCGAGCTTTCTTTTTCACATGACGGATTGCATATACAATTTTTAATATTCATAATTTTTTGCTGTTAAAAATTATATCAAAATTACCCACTAAATATCCTTTAGTCATAAAATAAATTCATTTGGAGAACTATTTAAAAATAATCTTTCGTCTGGCAATTATTTTATTTAAAAAAATATTGTTGGAATATTATGTGGAAAAATATTGATGGATTAGATAAAGATTAGATTTAATGATCACTGCTCAGAATAATCATTGCCAACTATTTGGTTACTTTTCACATATTAATAGTTTCTCTATTCCTTAACCTAATAGGTTTAAAAGGATCATCAGCAACTCTTGAAAAACGACGAAACAAAGGCTTGTAAACGTTTTTTTGAAGAATAAACTGTAAAATTAATATTTTCACCTTTATTTGTAAGAACGCCTAATCTCTTATTGAGTGATTTTGAGCATTATTGCCCAGTAGAATTTCATTTTATTTAGAAATTTTCTCTCGATTTTACTTCAAGTTATGAAACTGTATGAAGACACATCCAAAAGAAGCTTTTGCGTTCGAGCATGAAAAATGAAACAATACATAGGCAATTGAATAGGTAGGTACTCAATTCAATCTAGTGAAGTTTTTGAAAATTTCCTAAATGTAACTCAGCTCAGCAAACAAAATATTTTTAACATTATTGTCTTCTGTTGCTTACTTCATTTGCTACCAAAATATTTTAGTTTAACAATACTTACTGTCTTTCAGTAGCAACAATAACGGTACCTAATGAAAGATTAAATGCTGTTATGTGTAACCTAACCTGCATAAGTAACATGGGGTATGATCCAGGATATTCCTCTTGAACCTCTCTATCGTAAGAGCTACAGTTGAACTTTGGCGGCAGATCATTCACATCTTTAATATGTATGACTACGGTGGTGTAATTTTCATTTAGGCTATCTGACGCTACCAGGGTTAGCTCGTACTAGGCATGCCAAAACCAAAAACAAACAAAAAACAAACTAGGAAAAAGGTGCAGACAAGTTCGACAACATTATCCGACGTAAAATGTCGGCTTAATGTCTCTTCGTGTTTGCGTTCTCCTTTGTCTACAGTCACATAATAGATATAACAAAACAAATAAATACAAGAGAGATGTGCAATAAATCCGAAACAAAATCATAAATAATATGATACGGTTCGAAAGTTCGACCATGATAAAGTTTGGAAGCGACCGACTGGAAAATACGTGATTTATAAAGGGAAATGATTTGTGTCTTTCCTGGTTTTGAACAGCTTTGAATTTCACCTACCTTTCGATCTGCTTTATGATCCGATTGAATTAAGGTTATTGAAAATAAAATCCCCCGTGAAATTGGATGATGTGCATTTTGATCTTTTAGTTTATTATTATTTTTAAATCCCGTTAATGGAATGATTTTCATTAATAACTGCAAGGGCTTAAACGTTTTTCCAATTAAGCTTTAAAAATTAAAAAACGTTTGAAGAATTATTTATTTCAACTGCGAATAACTACGGCGGTCGATTTTGATAAAACTTATCACGTCTCAGTAATTCGTAATGGTCAGCGTTGCGGCATCCTTTCAAGATAATTTAAAGGAAATGTAGAGAGTTCCACTTCTTTTTATCAATGTGATACTATTTTAGGATGAAATAAATTCATATTAAGTCTTTGAGCGCTTTGCATTTTAATGATAAAGTTTTTAGGTTTAAAAATTGAAACTGTCGCCTGCCTTCTTCAGTTAAGATGAAAGAGTTCCATTTGTCAAAAAGAACTGAATGTGAACCAGCACTGGAATGTTAGTAAAAATTAAATGAGGACGAACTTTATTTTCACGTATTTACAATGTTGCTGTATCTGGAAAACCGAATGTACCGATTTTTTTTAAGTAGTAGGTTGTTTCGTGCAGTTTGATTAAAAAATATCTCGACTCCATGTCACAAGATACAAACGGTTCAAAAACGCATAATTTATTCAGATATTTTTAAACTTTTCAGTCAATTTGGAATACTGATATGAAAGGCCATTATCCTATGTATTAATTTCCTGGAATTGCTTTTCTTAGAATTCTAAGTTAGTCATCTTATACGCAAGGTTGTCTACCTAATTCAGTCCATATAAAATGGAAATACTATTGCAATATTAGAAAGAATGTACTGTCTAATTCGTTTTTATGGCCTGAATAGAACAAGGTAGCAATAAGTTGTTTTTAAAGGTAGATGCAAAGTCCAGATTTGAGGAAACATAACCGAAATGTGAGCCATAGACATTCACACAAAAAAACATTTTTACTTTAGAAACTTAAACCCAATATTGACTAAAATGTATGCACCAGTTCAGCCATTAACAAAATATTCTAGTGCTGAGAGTTAGTATTAGAGAGTAGTATTGAATATGTTGGGATTGGTACGAACTGCGGACATACCAAAAATGAGGCAGATGGTGCGAATCTTTTGGACCTATCACAATCAACTAGCAACATTTCTATTTATCCATAAGAGTAGTCAGAATAACGTTTTCCGTAAGGAGAAAAAACAAACATTTGTTTTTAAATCAAATCATATCTGAAAAATTCTTCAACCTAACCCAATCACTATTTTTCGCGTCCCAACGGTTCAAACATATTTAAAAAATGATGTGTGCTTTGCAAAAATGGCCATGCTATATTTTATTTGATAAAAAAAATCCGTATCAGACTACTATAAAACTACAAACTAGTTGTATAACTACTTGTAGAATGAATTGATAGAAAACTAAATTAATCTTAATACTTCTCCGAAAACCGACGGAATTGGAATAATGAGGAATGACTTGATAAAACGTTTTCACATTTTACTAGGACAAGATGCCAACAGTCGAGATGGATACGGTTATTATAATCTCTTAGAAAAATGTTGGCAATCCTTTCAGTAAAATTTGGCGTACTGCCCGAAATAAGCGAAAGAACATTCAAACAATTTACTCAAAATAATTCGAGAAATAAGTGTTGTGCCATATGCAAATTTTTCTGGCATGAAAATTGATAGCGTATGTAAGAAGAACTGTTGGTGTATATAAGAAGGAATACACTTTAAGTGTAAACACTTAAATGCAAATTACTCACAATTATATAGGGTGCTTATTAACGGATTAAGGAAATTTAGATCTAAGTGAGTAAACATGTCCATGGATTGATAGGAATTTTATATAAACATGTATCGTTCGACATGTTGCCAGTGTTCGATTTCAATATACTCCATTCTTTATGCTTTTTTACTCAAACCATTCATTATACTTTTTACAGCACTTTGATGCAAAAACAGCCACTTCATGCCTCAAAAATTCTGTTGAAGCAATAATACAATTACAAACAGTTTTGGTACTGCACCGATTGAAAAAATATCAATAATATTGAAAAAATTTACTTAAATTTAAAGGAATTTAAAAGTGATTCAATGTTTATATAATAAAACAGGCAAGGTCGTGTTTTCACCCAATTACATTAGATTTCACATAAGTACGCACGTAACTTCACATGTACTTTATAAAAAATTTAAAGCTTTCCATATTTTTCCTAGAGCTTTGTAGATGGATTGCGAGAAAGAAAAAAAGTAAAAAGCGACGGTGGTTACAATTGGCATATACTTTTGTGAAAATGCAAAAATCAGACGATTGATATTCTTGTTTACAGAAAAGTTTCGAGTGCTTATTTAAGTCGTGAAAAATAGCATCCAAGAAAGAAATGAATGTTCACCACTTCCAACTTTATCAACCCGAACTTTCGCCCGCCATGCAAAATACCGCGTCGGTGTAGAAAACTGAACCGAACTTGAAATGATGCGATGCAAAACAATGGAGAACTAGCAATAAATTAACGTAAAAATAAAGAAGGATTATATAGTGAGAGGTTGTGGTTGATACTCTATTAGCAGTTGAAAATAAGTTGTATAAAAAGTGACGGTATGTAACGACAATGTTCACAACCTCTCAATATAACTGAAAATTAAATCAATATCATCAACGGTTCAGGAAAGTCAATGCTGCAAAAGAATAGAAAATAACCCCACATGCGAGTACTCAAATAATGGTATGCAGAGAGTCCTAATTCTGAATTATACAATTTTTCGGATTACAATTCGTAATCCGTAAATGCAATTTTTCTGTCAATGTTCAAAGAAAAAATAAGGACTTCTCTGAATACGATTATGTCGAAATATTGTCATTGAAAGACACTCGCCCTCAAAACAGATTTCGGCAAGTTGCGATCGTCCTCTTCTGTGATCTGAGTTCTGTAAGTGGGTCTTTCAAAAACTGGTGGATTGTCGTTTACATCCTTAACATGGATTACAACCGTAGTATAGTTCTCCTTCAAGTTATCCGAAGCTGCTAACCTTAATTCGTACTGTTTGGAGGATAAATATTAGTAAATATTACACTTCAGTTCAAAGTATGCGTGGAATTAACAATAAATACTCATATTTTCATAAGGATTTATGGGCCAAAACGTGTTTTTCTTATATAAACTTTTCCATTGTTAACTTTCATAAAAGAATACAATTTGGTGATAAATAAAAATACGTCTTGAAACCTTTCATATTGCTACACAAGCTGAATTTGAAAGGAGCATACGCATAAAGAAACCAACGACCAGTGCATTCGAGATATAATTTTATTTTTACGAGAAATGCATATATTTTGCTTCTCGAGTTTGCGAGCAAAACTCAAATATATTTCCAGCATCTTACAGTTGAATAGTCCCTGATTTATATTCCAAATCAGTTTACTTGTGATTTTATTTGAGAGTATTAGCTGTACATAATACGAATTTCTTACATCGCGAGTAGGTTCATTAGTATTCATATATGACTCTAGTAAATGGTACTTACCCGTTTCCTTGTTTCATAATCCAAGGCTCCTGCTACATAGATGGCACCGGTCATATTTTTGACTGCAAAAGCACCACCTATGTTACCGCTTGTGATCTCGTATCGAATACGGGAAGCTGGAAAAATAATGTAATAGTTAAATATGTCGTTCTCAATTTGATTCCAATAAAATAAGGTTGAAATACTGAAAGCATACAATAGTACAGTTTACAGAAAGTAAGCCATCGATGGATTTTGAAATATTTTAGATTCAGCTGTTTGTGAGGAAACCATCATCCCTACGATACACAGTGTTCCGGACGTTTTAAAAAAATTTGGTTAGAAAACTATTTCAAAATTTGGTGTAATGATGATCTGCGAGTATATTCTTTATGATGTAGCTTTATTTTATTTGAAGAGTAGAAAAAATTACGGTGTATCTAAGTTATCCGAATGGTTTGCATATCTATGTTTAAGCTAGAGCGAATAAATTTATAATATTCGTAAGTTATTTTTCCAATTAAATTGTTAAAAGTTTTCTCAATATTCTCTATATAATGATAGTTACTAAAATTTTGAATGCTGACTGTTATTACGTGATTCTTCATAATGTAAAACAATAGATCATAAGAAATGATCAACGCCCGTCTCTCATGCTGAACGAAACCCAAGGTTCGTGTACAAAATGCACAATTTTTTGCCAGCCAGTTTATTAAACCTGCTCGTCCAAATATTCGTTAACAAACAGCCTAAAGGCTTGCTGTTATTATCCATTGTGCTCATTTCAGAACAAAATGTTTCAATATTTCTCTATGGTGAGATTATTTAAGATGAACAAAACTTTAAACAATTGAGAGCTGAATATCCTACAGTCTCTAAAACATCTGCACTATACACATGTGGCCACGGTGCATAACATCACCCAGACACAAAGACTTAAAAAGAACCAAAAAAAGACAAGACAAAAAATACATATTAAAATAATTTGCATAACCGACGATTTTTGAAATTTAAATTTTTGGAAAAATAAGTCATAATCATGTTTACGGCACTGATAATGAATAGTTGTGCAACCGAAAATCTGAGACACTGATAATTCAAAGAAGAAATGGCAAAATGGAAAAAATGCCTTGCTCAGGTATAGTGTGATATTTCAGTATTCCTTCATCATTCAAACGAAGGTTTAATGCGGCTTCAGACATAGCAAAAGCAAAGTTGAGCGATACAATAGCGTTTCTAATCTAAAACTAATATATTTTTTTGTTGGAAACCTGAATCACATTTCACATTAATTTATTTTTCTTCTTCGGGTCTGGTTGGAAAATACATGCCAAATAATTTAAACTTTATTGTGTCACTCCATAATTTCGTTCTGCTGACTGCAGAAGAATATCTTATCCTTTCCGATTCTGTAATTATGTGTTTTGAATCAGACTAGGAAAATATATTTGTAATAACATGACTTAACTGGGAAAATAAAATATTCTTGAAAAATTTCCACTACGAGATTAATATTGCGTTTCCTCGGCTAGAAGATCGATCATTCTCATTATATACCAGTCCTAAGTATATTAAATGGTGGAGTATTTGTCATCTTATAAAGTAATTTGTAAAACGTTTTCGTATATTTTGGAACACATTGTTGAAATTTATTTTATCTGATTAACTGTCTTGCTTTCGGATCTCAAAAGGACAACTCTTATTTTCCCTCCTCGCCTCTATACTATTTTCCAATATTTTTTATTTTCCTTTTCATTTTTCCCACGTCACGAATGTTAATTACCACGAACTAATAGCATGTACCTAATAAAATAGCAAAAATGATTATTGTATCTCTAATATCTTACTTTGCTCAAGTGTGGTGGTTAGAAAGAAACAAAATTTAGAATTACTTTCATTTGCATTGAAGCTTTGCTGACGGAATTCCAACAAACTCCATATTGGATCCATTTAAAAGCTGGAATTATGGATGTTCAGAAAAACATGAACATAAACTAATATATATTCATAATTGTGCACAGAATCGAGGAATTTAATCATCAAATTTAAATTTCGCTTGCGGCTAAATTGTTTCTAGCTTAAATTAGCATTTTAAATGAACCCGGTTCTATTGGTATTGTTAAAATACATTTGCCAAACATAATTTAAGATAAATACGTGATTGCCTGAAAAGTAATATGTGTTTCGAAACGAAGCGATTGACCCAAGTAAGTTGAGCCAGTTTCTAAAAGAAAATCATACTGCAACTTGAGCATACAAATTTCAGGCAAGCTGACGACAAAATACCATCATGAATATAAATTTATTTTTCGCAAATTTATTTAATACATTTTGTTTTCGATTTAAAAGTAATAATGGAAATGTCCACGCAACTAGAAGTTATAGTTGGAAAACTAGAAACGTGAACTTTTTGGGAAAAAATATACCAGAAATATGCAAGTTTTATGCAAGTTATTTCATCAGCGAAATCATCGGCAATGTATTATCTTAATGAGTTTTTGACAGGAAATATGTTATTTGTAAAGTGATTTTGTAATTTTTGCTTTTGGCGACTCACTCCTGACACCTGTTTTGTTTTTATTCTGAGAAATGGATCTAAAGAAAACGAACCGAAAAACAAATATATTTAAACACCTGCATATCCAAATCGTTTTAATTCATCAATCTTCTATCGATGCTATGAGGGGTTCAATTTTGATCAAATCAAACTACTAAATTCATATAAATACACACTCAGAATTCGCGTTTATTCATCGTGTGAAATTTTTGATAATATTTGAAACTTTATTAGCGCCTGATTCGATTAATACAGAGCTTTTAATCAATTCCCGCGATTATTGCTAATTGCGAACGTTGCATAAATTTGTTAAAATTCGAAAATGCCATTCAAACAACGTATGGTTCAAATGTATATTGTTTGTGGAACACATTTTAAAATAATAAGTTGTAAAGCAAATTTATTGAAAAAAGGGTTAAATATGCATAGATATCAATTTAAACGATATTGAGAATTTTTAATTAAAACCATCGACTATTGATATGTATTAATAATTCGCTTGATAGCCAAAAACGCTGATAACTGAAAATAAATCAAGGGGTGTTCGTAATTATTGCGAGCTTGCCATATATTTTATTGTATTTGTGCAAGTGCAATATATGCCCCAGGTGGAATTCTAAAATTGTTTAGTTGACTACTTTGCTCTACATTATTGATTTTGGTTAATGACCTTTTAAATCATGGAATGAAGGGTCTCTAGTGGACAAAGGGTTGCAGATAGTTAGGAAATGTATAAGCCGACGTTTCATCTGTTGTTTGGCGTCACAAGGCGCGCAATTTCTACATTTGAGCATGGGAAATTTATGAAGGCCAATTTTAATGTTATATGACAAAATAAATGATTAATCAGATAACTAACCTGATTTATAGAAAATGTTGATTAGTAAACCGATAAAACAATGCAATACAAGACTATGGACGCGGTTTAAAAGAATATATTTACAGGATTTAGGTGAACGATTGAGACACAATCTATCTTCATGTATTAGAATGCAATTTTGGAAAGATAGAAGAACCAACTGTTGAACAAATATAGAGGGCGATCTATTAGATCTATTATTAAAGTATATACTATTTATCTTTTTGGGGGAGAACCGGGATTAAAATGCCGTTGAAAACAATGCATAGGCAGTAACATTTGAAGCAAAAAAGTTCTCTCCTAGGTAAGTCCGGACACACTTCGTTTGGGAGCTACAGGGTATTAAAAGTTTTAGACAAACTACAATTTTAAAAATGTCTCGAAAGCAGCAAGAAAATTTAATATTTTAGGCATTTACGGGTACCTGTTTGTATATATTTTTTGTTTAAAATCAACTTTTTCATGTATGCATATGTCAATTATCCGCGACTTTATGCACCGCCTAAGCAAACTCCAATTTATCAATGTTTCTCGAAAATAGTGCGCTGTACAAAACGGGTTCAAGCGAGTTATTTTCCGATATAAAGAAAAAAATATAAAATAGTTTTTATACAAAAAAAGAGCAGGTGGACATGAAAAATATACACATACCTACGTAATTGTTGTACGCACGCCACTGTGAATAATGTGGCTTATTTAGTGCAAAAAAATTAATTCAATATGTACACTGTAATTTCTGAATTTTTTGAATTTTTTGAATTCAAATTCAATTGAATATTTGAGGTCTAAGCCCTAAGCGAAGCTTTTCCGGACCAGCACTTACAGACATTTTTTGCTTAGAATGAAAATTTCTATACATGGGTTCTTAACCATGGCAGTTTAATGCCGACTCACCCTGTATCAATAAGATCATCCGAGGAAATATGGTGATGAGTTTGMRAATTTTTGTTGCGGCGATGTTGCGGCGATGTTGCGGCGATGTTGCGGCGATGTTAGTAATATGTAAAGGGTTACGATCCCTTTGAAATGTGATATCAGTCGAGCCTCCGTCCAATTAGAAATTTTTTGACCAACTGTCACCCCCGCATAAAGATTAAAGTTAGAGTGTTGAAACAACATCAACAATTTGTCCCAAGTAGATAAAAAAATGTGGCGTTTGAGCGTTTTCTTCTTTTCCACTCAAAAACCGAAAATAATGATGTGAAAACGTTTCATTGCCCCCCTTGTAAATATGTGAACTTAAAGTGCAAAGTATTAGTTTGGCTTATGCGTGGTAATTACTAGTTTTAATTCGGCAATCGCCACAGTATAAATTCAGTTTTGTTTTGTATTCGGGTTTCTGTTAGAGCACGCCTATTTCCATTTAAATTTATAAATTCGGGTTTTCCGCTGAATAAAAAAAAACATACTAAATCCAACATTTAGCTTCAGAATTTAGTCCACTGGGCGTGTTTATGTGCGAGCAAAATAGCCAATTTTCTGCGAAAGAACTCGCTAAAATTAATTTGCCCGGTTGGCAATGAAGTGCATATAGGATACAGTCGCTTTTCTACTTTTGGCTTAGCTTTGCCTCAACATTCATTTAACCTTTTTTATGCACACATACATTTTTGTTTGTTTCCGTTTTACAGCCGAACTTCCACGTTTTATTCGACGAAACACGTTAGCCACGGTAATTAAAAAAGCGTCAAGTCCAAGGATTTAAATTATCTATGCAAACTGCATTTACAGACATGGGCGTCAGAGAAATATTGTTTTTTACTACGTGCAGAATGGCCGAGGGCTAAGCAATCTCGCTTTTACTCCATGCAGTATGTAAAATATTTATGGTTATTTAAATACTTGCATATGAAGCCATTTTTAGATTCACTCAGTTTTTACACTTTGGTGAAAGAACAATTTATAATTTCGGGCAAATTTAATTTTAAATATCGCAGCAAGAACTGAGGAGAGTTGGCAAGTTTCCCGTGCAGTCGAAAGCTCTGCCCATGTAGTTGTATACAAACTATAGGTAAAAAGCGATCTATAGTAATGGCTATCTAAGTTATTAAACTATTTTCGACAATTTTAAATTGCTGCACCAACGTCGGTTACTAATTTGTTAAATTTAATAATTTATTAGTGCTAGTCATCCCTGAATGGTCTCTACAAAACTCAGCAAAAATAAACTATTTGTGAAAAAATGATTTTTGAATACATTTCAACCGTTACATAGACCAAAAAATATATATCAGACGCTGTTTTGTTAGACGAATTAATTTATTTTGTGCTGAATTAAGCTATTTTGTCTATGGTACTAATGTAATCGATGTTTTGATATAAACAGTAAAAGATCTAGAAATGGACATATACTAAGGTGAGTATACAAATACATGAGCCGTAAATCTAAAGCACTCTAAGAGCGATTTATAAAATTATATTATTGCGCCTTTACGCGAACGAGATGTTAAATGTTAAAGACTTAAGCTTTGAAAACTAATAAAACCGATGAATTCCTAATATAATTTATTAATTATTTGCAAAGGACGAAAAGCTTTAGCCCTCTGTTGCTTCAATGAATGCTTCTCTTTGAACACTTTAACTTGACAAGAATGGAGATTGCTCAAAGCAGAGAAATGCTAGGAAAGAATTTATAATTTAATTTGAAACTTGTCAAATTTTTTTACCCGCTGTATTTGATGTGCACAATTTGTCTATATATTTTATTATTATAGCGGCTACGTACGTAAATATAAAAATGACTAAATTGTCCCAGATACTTGTAACACTAGTATATACAGGGGGATTCACAACCTTATGGACACAGAGCAGGGGCGTGTAGAGAACCTCAAAAGAAGTCGAGTTGCCGTTTAAATTTTTTTCTCAGGCCAATGGTTAACGAGATACAGGGTGTCAAAATTAGAAAAAACTGGTATTTTCGATTTAACTCCTACAGTTTATGAGATATTTTGCTCAAAATTTAAACGTAGGCGGCCCTTTAGACCCTCGACCTGCAAGGAAGCTAACTGGTTACCAAAATCTACAAGGTGTTTTTTTCCACTGTGATCCCCCTTTTACCCTCCGATATTTTTATGGTGCGCCACTATCTTCGACTGAGCAAATTGTTGAGTTTGATGTCGAATTTAAGAATTTTTTTTTATCTCTTGCAGGTTTTGCCGTGTCTGTCTTAGTTTTGTTTATTGAATCGTAATCGAACAGTAATACATGTACCATTATAAAAAATTACATCTAATTATTGAATAAAGTTAACTTTTAAGCACCTTTAATTTATTAAATTAAAATTAAATACTTTGAAGTTATTTTAATTTCATAAAATTAATATAAATTATTGTAAATTAAATTAGAGTAAAAAAGAATAAACTTTAAAGTTAACTCGTCAGCCATCTCTATTTTATCTTAAACTTGCACAAGCAAGCAGCGCAAGCTTTCACAAGCAAGCAGCGCAAGCTTTCACAAAAAAATGTGAACAAAAAGACACAAAAAATCATAAGAAAATTCATAGAAAACCCAGAAACCCTGCATCGCCTTATGTTTGTGCAAAATCTCGAAAACGAAGGCAAATACGAAAAAGTATTAAATTGAACCACGAATTCACAAATTTGGTACGTCGAAGTCAGTGGTGCACCACAAAAAAGTTCGGGGTGTAAAAAGGGGGTATGCCTCTAGAAAAAAAAACGCCCTGTAGCTTTTCTCAGCCAGTTGGCTTACCTGCGGGTAAAGGATCTAAACAGTAACCTACATTAAAAATTTGACCAAAATATCTCATTACCTATAGGAGTTAAAGAGAAAATACTAATATTTCTTAAGACACCCTGAATCTCGTTAACCAAGGGCAAAGAAACTTAAATGGAAACTCGACTTGTTTTGAGGTCCTCTACACGCCCCTGCTGTGTGTCCATAAGGTTGTGAATCACTCTGTAAATTAATACGGAAACTAACTTTAATAGAATACTATTTAAAAGTAATTTTTGTGGGTGGAGCTATGAGGCAATAAATCTCACAACGGCTGCCTCGATTACAACAAAGCGATCTCACGCTATATTAAATTAAAAGTCCAATAATGTTAGATGAAAATTAAAACTCCCGCACGTAACCGAAAAGGTAATAATACATGGGATTTTTATTACATTTTACTAAACCTTGCCTACTCAAAATTTACGTCTTTGCGTTATTAACTGAGTTTTAGATCTTAGAGATTAAAACATAAATTTAAAAATTATGGTCAGGCTAAATAAAAAGTTGAGCGGACCGAGCAGCGGGTATGCAGTTAATTTCTGCTTTCCTCCAGGAAGCAATTTGGAACCGAGCGAAATGATTAGAAATCTGTGGAAGCCAAAATAGAAACAGGTTCATTTGTAGGGCAAAACTGAACGACACAATAAAAAGTGCTCGTACTATCAGCAAAATTCGTTGTTTGATAGCATATCTTTTGCAAAGGCGTCGTAGTTTAAAAGTCTTGAGCTATTTACCATAACGTTTCTACTGGCCTGATTTAAAATGGTAATCTGACTGCTAAATCACAAAAATATTTCAATCTGAAATTAAATCTGGAAGTTAAAAATAATAACTACCTAGTTAATTTTCCATGTATCGCCTAAAGGACTATAATGTTTAAAGCTAATCATAATGCACAAAACACATGTGGATTTCTAAAAGTCTACAATCTAATAAAGACTCATATCGCTATTAGACATATTAGCTCTACGTATGTGCTTTTGCGACTGTAATATCAGGAGCAATAGTCTTTTTATCTTTGGAACTGATGACTTGACAGTCCGTAAATATTGTTCCATCGAGGCACGAGTTTTAAAATATTCCGCTAAATTCTGTGAAGTGAATTGCCAAATGCTTTTACGTAATATAGTGATTGATTGTGTATATTCCCCATGAAGGAAACTAAGAGATTTTTTATTTTAAAAAGTAAATGAATCGCCGAACAACCCGTTCCTAGATTAGCAAGTCTAGTGCTTTTATTATTTAAAGCAAATAACAAATTGCTTAATTATTTTGTTAAATCATAAGTAACAAAGCTTTATTATATTTTCCCCATGAACAGTATAAAAGCCCTCTATCCACCAGCACTAAGTCGCTATTTTTTAGAGAATTATGTTCTAAAAATTTAAAATATCACATAATGCTAACAAATTTGATTATTCTAGCTATTATTCATGTGGATACAAACAGCCATGAAAACCGATTTCGGAATTATTTCAACTGGACACCTACCCCTACATGTTATTTTTGGAAGCGTGCTAACTAGGCTTGCAGTTAGAAAAATATATTGCGGTTAAAGGCCCCCGAGCAAGTTGGTGGCAGATCGCCAAGTAATAACTTAATTCTCTAAAAGTGCAGCGTAATTTCTATAGATCACTCCGAGGTAAAACTTCGCTGACGTATAACTCATAATTTCCAAAACTAAGCGCTGGGATTTCTTTAAGATAGAACAAGATAATAAATATTCTTTACTTGGGACAGGATATTTATGGTGAAATGATATTTATTACACTGCACTATACTGGAGACAATCGAAAGTATGCAAAAGTATCTAAATCTCCCGTATATAACTTGATTTGAGTCTCGTCTGTTACTATCTAACTGCATGTTAGTCGACATCATTTTACCGTGGTATTTCTTACACAACTTTGCTTTATTACGCAAATAAGTATTTTTTTTGAGTGAACATTTGAAGTGCTTTTAACGCGTTTATTTCCCACTTAAATACATGGAGTTGAAACATCAATGTTTATTTTTCAATGTCTGATACCGTCATACCATTTTGTAACTCACATCTTTTTAACAGATAGTTTATATGCCTAAAATAGAAGGCTTTAACTATAGGCCACTATATTATACGTAGGCATTGCGATAATTACAAACCGTAATTAATTGTATAATTTGCTGCTTTTAGTGAAATTGGGATTTTTATTAAGTTGCGAATGGCCCCAATAAGTTTGCGATAATCCTATTAAGCCCAGCTAATATGAGAGGAAAAAAGATTATAAAACTTTTATGCTATATCTCCCACTTCCATCCGTTCGCCATAAATCGGTTATTAGACCATAAAGTGGCCAATTTTGTTTTTCTAGTTTATACAGCTTTGGCCGTAAACATGTTTTCCCGCTAACAGCTTCCATAAGGGAAGTTTGATAACATTTTTCTTCCAAATAACGATATTTTAAATGGAACTTGCCTACAGGCGAAACTAAATATAATTTGCGTACTTGAGAGTAAAATAAAATTTAATAAAATATATTTTTACAAACATCTTTCATTTAATTTTCTTTTGATTTCATCTTTATGTCAATTCTTTTTCTCATTTATGTTAATTTTATTTGCTAAGCGCATTTTATAACATATTAGTCTTATGTTATTACCAAGTCTAAGTAAGAAACATTACGAAATCTCTCAAAAAACACACGAAACGTGAAGTACATAGAATAAATAGATAGCATTTACAAATTCGGCAACTTATTTCGATTGAAAGCATTGTTTTGTAGTAAAAGAAAAATTTAGAAACAACTCAAAGAAGCAAATGCTAAGTAAAGTCGTATGCTTAATAACGGACTTTCCAAACTCAAATAACTAAACAGCTCAAAGAAAAAGTCAACTCTAAACTTTAACTCCCATTTATTTGGCTCGATTTAAAGAACACGATAGCCTTTGGAGCGTAGAACTCTTGTGGAATAAGTGCCCGGCATCGTTTTTGAATCGTATGGTTTATAAACGTTATACATGATGATAGCATCAGTCCGCAAAAATGATTAAATTTAGTTGCATTAACAAGCTGAATTCAATATTTCAATCACCTACAGTGTGATTTAAATCCTCAGGAAAATTTTAAGCAGTTCTACCCGTCAGCTGATTTATATGGAGACTTGTTTCTTAAAGTAAAAAAGGTGGGAAAATAATTGAACAAGTGCTGTAGGAGTAAGAACATCTGTTCTAACAAAGGAAGATATTTCTTCAAACGGGATCGGTTAAAATGCAACGG
>NW_026018649.1:0-17818 GCF_020466585.1 Dendroctonus ponderosae | reverse complement strand
CAACAAGTGCAAGGGGCGAAAACCATAAATGTAACTTCCAATTTGAACAGCATTACAAAGGGAAACAGGGTTTTAAGATTCTTTGTGACACAGAAACGAATCGGCATTTATTTGAGTGAAAACAATAATAGCCGTCGGTATGGCGCCAAAATCCAATTCTACAAGACCTTTATAGTTTCGAAAACGTGCCTTAACGTTTAAAGTACACATGATGCACATGAAAAGGTGTTCAACGCCGTGGATAAATTGCGTCGCCTTTATTAGACTCGGAAATTTAACAGGGAATCTCGGTAATTTGTAATAAAGGGTACCTATTATCTGACGAATTATAGCTTTGCAGAGAATGGATTTTAGTTATTAAGTCAAAAGTTCATGTAACCCAGAAGCTTTCTAGTATCACATGAAAATTCGAGTCTTTGATCTAATCAGTTCTTCATTGGGCAACATTCAAGCCATCCCCATTCATATGCAATTTTTAACAGGATCTGCACTACGATGATCACATGACTCTTTATTTAATGCTTCATCATTAATTACTCTATATAGAATTTCATTAGCTCTCCTATAACTTCATTATTTAATCACAGATTACCATAACATGCTCCATAGCAGCTCACGGAAGCTCTAAAACGTGAATTTATGAACTCCTATTCAAGAACATACAGTTGCCATTCCTATTCCGGTTATTCAATATTCACAAGAACATTAACACAACGAATTCATGAGACTGGGAGAAAGCATTTAACATTTTTAATTTTATTCTGATCATATAAAACAAGGTGTTTCTTATGAACTCAATCATCAATGATGGCTTCAATAGCTTTTAGAGCGGCAACTGTAAGTATTGTTTATTTTATCAGCTTTTCCTGGATAATTTTCGCAAACGAGTTGATTTATCACAATCCGTCAGGTTTAATACAGAAAACAATGTGATGAGGTTTTTATAAAATAAATAGTTATATTTAGTATTGACACGTTAGTTTTTATGAAAGTCAAGGTATGAGACGTGAGTGGAATAATAGGAATTAAGCAACGAAAATAATGTTTTTCTACGAACGAACCATAGTCACAGCACTATATGAATTTTTTGCTATATGCAAGTGTACAAGACTAAACGCAACGGACTAAACAAGACAATATTCTATTATAAAGAGAAGAACTGTTTTTTTATTCTTCCATTAAAATTGTAATCTTAACTTATAAAAGAAGTTCATATAATATTTAATTCTGATTTAGAACTTCTGATTAAGACAACTTTAAGGTTTCAAGAAGGCAAAGACGCAAAGAGTTTGTGTAAATTTTAAATCTGATGATGGCGCTGTTGTTTCGCCGAAACGTAATAAAATAAACAATTTTCAAAACTTTTACTTCACACTTCGACTGAGACCCAGAAAAGATAAGAATATCATAACAATATCATTTAAGCCAGTTTTCATTCAGTAATAATTTTGGTAGCAAGTTAGATTATCTTTTATATCTAAGAAACTAAAAGTTGCGACAAGTCATTACATAAAAAGGTCGTTGATTTCTGTTGTGGCATATCGAATGTTTTTATGTTTCTCTATCTTTGACCGATAAAATAAAAAATGGCATATTCTTACCTGTCTTCTTGGGCAGAATTTTACTAATCTCAAAGTGACTGGATTTAATTAGCTATAGGTATTACCTAAATGTGGATATAATCTTGAAATTTAATTTCGCCAATAATTCTCGACACAGGACTTGTCCTATACGGAATCTTGATTTATGTAATTCCCATCAGCGTTTGAGCGCAGAAACACATTTCTTAGATGTTCGGTTCAAATTCAATTAAATTTCATTACCCCAGGATATATTTGGCAATTCCACACATGTCGGATCTGGTAAAGAAAAGCATTCAGCGCCATATGAAATTTGTGGGCGCACTATATAATTTAATTTGGTATTTCCGCAATTCCCCGACGTAATAAAAGATTCAGGTGCGAAAAATCGCTCCAATTACTTTTAATTGAAAATGTTTTGCCAACTTTCGCGCTAGCGTTGGAGATATGAGGATGTGTGCCGTATTTCCACCAATCTTCTTCAGAATTGCACGTAAAGAAAGCTTGTAAATGGACACCAAGACTATTTACCTTTTAAGCATCATTAATTCTAAGTATTTACCATTTACCGCTAAACTATTGGGTAAATAAGCCCTACTTCCTAGCGATCAGTTCAGTTAATGAGGTCTGCAATAATCCTTTAAAACCAGTAATAATTTCAATGATAACTGGGTATCAAATAGTTTTAATACAAATCCGAAAATTTACAAATATGGCTTAGGCACGTTTATGAATAGAATATCACGGTTTATGGCTGCGAATGTTAAATCACACTTTCCTAATAATTTTTGTTGGTTTTTGTGAGTTGGCTAATTGACTATTAGAAAATACTAGAGCTAACCTGAGACCCTAATGGTAAAATCAGACACCTTTTGATTTATTTGAGTCGTTTGCATGTTTTACTAAAAACGATTCATATACACACCAATAAATAGAGTCAATTATTTATAGAAGAAATCAATCTATGTTGGATTTTATCATTCCACATCATTTACACGCACTTTGGATAAACGAAAAATAAAACATTTGAAATCAAAGAGAATATTCAAGGAAGTTAGTCCATTTTCAATAATCTAAAAATCGAGCTTTTGATTATAGAAAGAAACGGATTTAGCCGATTTACTTGGAAAATTGGATCGAATTAATGATGCACCCCGATAGTTTAGTTCACGTTCGCGATGAAGATGGAATATATGTGTTTAGTGATATTAAGACATTTCGGACACGAGACGGTTTTTAAGAACGCAGTATTTTGTTTTACTGCAATATTTGAAGACGAGAATGGGGAAGGAAGCATTTACCAATAGCAAAGAAAATCCCAATGGGATGCTTCATTTTGAGGGAGTTAGAATTAAAGACGAGAGGAAATAATTAGGAATCTCCTATGTATATAGGATTACCTGTATTACCTACACCTGTATGGGGTGTCCCGTAAGCTCATAATCAAAAGGGTACTGCGATAGTCTTTGGACCAAAAGAAGACGATAAGACCTAACTTTTTTTAACAAAAAATGTCTGGCTCCTCTGTTATTGATAGTCAAAGTTCTTCAAAAAAATTATCTTTTATGAAATATCGGGAGAATGGTACGATGTATTTTAGTAAAACCCGCCGTGAATTTGTTCTTATGTAAGACTCATATTTTGATTCCGATTCAGCCGTTTTGGACAAGTGGTAAATTCTTGAGTGCCGTGGTACAAAAACTACCAGAACTTTTTAGTTGGAGGATGAAATCAACTCATTTTTTTTAGGTTGATGCACTAATCATTTATTCACAATTTTGTGCTTTTTGTAAAATCTCGTAACATTCATAGTTTTTGTGAAAAATTTTTTTTTCTGTTTCCTTGCCACTTACCAATGTAGACATTAACTGCAAATATCGTGATACGAGGCATAAAATCATTGTCAATCAATTTCACAAATTCATTTTGAATTACCTTTTCTAATGAAGAAGTGATGTCAGAGTATTAGAGTTTTGCGTGAAAGCGTACGCCTTTATGCGGCGTATATTTGCAGTAAATGTCTAGCATTGCTAACTGACTAGAAAACAGACATACGTTTTTTACGCAAAAACTATGAATGCTACAAGATTTTATAAAGAGCACAAAATTATGAACAACTGATTAGTGCATCAATCTAAAAAAAATGAGTTGATTTCATCTTCCAACTAAAAAGTTCTAGTAGTTTTTGTACCGCGACACTCAAGAATTCACCACTTGTCTAAAACGGCTGAACTCGATTGTTTCATCAAAATATGAGTCTTACATAAGAACAAATTCACAGCGAGTTTCACTAAAATACATCGTACCATTCTCTGAACTTTGACCATCAATAGCAGAGGAGCCAGACAATTTTTGTTGATAAAAGTTAGGTCAGATCGTCTTCTTTTGGTCCAAATAATATCGCAGTACCTTTTTGATCATCAGCTTACGGGATACCCTGTATAAAACAATTAAATAAACAGTATACTTATTTTATTGTTAGCGTTTACTAACAATAAAATAAGTGGTTTTTACAAAAACACGTTCCCCGACGTTTTGGCAACCACAAAGTGAACGAATACAAAAGTTGAACAACAGTGGCAATTTCTATGGTGGTTCTAAATTATGAAGCTTCAAAAATATTTCTTCTGATTATCCCTGATTGCACCCACCAACGCCAACATTTCCATTGCTTCTTTCTTCCAATTGATCAATAAAATGGTAACAAATTACGTTTCTGAATTTTTCCAACGAATTGCGGATAACGTTTATCTCTATATTCTCGAATGATCGTAAAGTCGATGAAAAAAGAAGACATTTGCATGAGTTATTCATCCGAGCCTCTGATATCACTTTAAGATGAACAAAGTCTTGGAATATTTTATCCTTAAACGGTATCTAGATCATAGTTTATTCACCGACAGCAACATTTGTACATAGACAAAAGGGCTGTACTGACATGTAAATCTAGGTCAGATTTGTTTCATCGACCAAAAATAAATCAAGAACCCAGAGATCAGAGTGTTCATTGCCGATTACCTTAAGCCACTAATGGATTTCTAGAAAAGAATTTTACCTCACTAGTCGCTAAATAGGCGAAAACAGAGCCGATTTTTCCTACTCGTCTGGGCGATTAGTAATTGATCCCTTAAGCCGGTTTCCATGTTGAGAGTTTTAGGCTGACAGTTTTAGTTTAGATTTCTCTTTTTTTAATTTTTTATATAAAACTAGGGTGTAATATTCACACCTTTTTTTGTTTCTGTACTGCGATCACGTTCGGCCAATCTTATATTTGTGATTCCAAAAAAATTACATAAAGAAACAAATCAAGCGCGAAAAAATAGCACCAACAAGATACAGTATTATTTTGCAGTATAGTATTTATTTACATAAATAGTAAAAAACAGTTTTAGCCGGCTTTGCTGATTTTAAATGTCTTATTTTTCGTTTGTTGTGAGAATCTCGCTTAGACGATGTAATTAGCCGGTTACTAATTATTTTGTGATTCTGTGAAAGTTAAAAAAAGAAGTAAATCAAGCGCAGAAAAAATATAATTAAACTAACACATAAAGAACTCAAAATTGACCATTTTTAAAAAACACTGGAGCTTAAGGCATTTTTAAACCATCAATGTTCTAATCACACCTAATCGTCTAAAAGATAAATAAATCCTAATAAATTTATTTTAAATAGTTATATTATAATGGTGGAATGGATGGTCAATGGAACGTAATATTTTGTACTTGCCATGTCGACATGATATTTTAGAATTAGTACTAAGAAACGCGTTTGAAATAAAACTGAAAACTTCTACATCTGGACCAGATGTATAATTTTTTTTAAGGTTTCGAGAAACGCGGCCTAAAATATATTCCTCAAAATCTGATCCCAGTATAACAGATGATTTTTTAAAATTAAAAATATTGTAAAATCGTTAGGCAAACAACATTCTAGAGAGTACTATAGATAATTACTTGAATTACCAATTTTATTTTTTGGGAAATATCCACCTTCCGGTATGTTCTTTCGCTTACCGGGTTCGTTCCATCGTGCAAAGTAGATGTCGAAAGCTCCTTATACTTTAAAAATATCTATATTTCGAAAACAATTTAAACTTAGTACCTAATTTAGAAGAAAGAGCATTTAGAGATGCAAGTATATTTTTAGTTCATTCAATCGTCATCATCGTTCAAGCTTGGTTTAAAGCTTCATTGATAATAGAAGCTCCTTTACAAGATTTTCAGTTTTTAAAGAAAATTTCTAAATATCTTTGTTCCTCTATTTCTCAAGTAGCAATGAATAAATTCGGTGAACACTTGTAGAATCTCTCTCCTGAAAATGTTCATCTAGCATTTTCTGATACGAATATGCCAAGGGCTGAAACACTGAAAATGGTAGCGGACACCAAAGTTTTAGGAATCTGCCCTTTTAGGAAATGTTTGAATCGAGTGTTTTTTTCAAAGAAAATTAGTAATTTTGTATTTTCTGAAACATTGAACGTTTTCAAAAGATTGCATTTATCAACTGATTTCTTAAGTACCCCACTTGACACCTGGGAAGTCCGCTCGTTTAACAACTTATTAGTTGTGAACAATGTCGCAGAAAGGGGAGTAAAATTAATACAAGAGTATAATAATTTTATAGAAAATTATGAAGGTCAAAAGCAGTTTCTTTTACAAGTTGTGAATGATTATCGTCAAACTTATCCAAGTTTTAAGAAACAAACTCGTTTGTGACACATTTTAAAATTGCCCTACTACGTTAACGTTTTTAGAGATTATTATTTTTTAAGTTGGAAACGCTCTGCGGGGTGGGACCCTAAAAATCCGATAACTCAAAATTAAATGCCACCCTATTTTGTACACCTAAGGTTGACAATATTACTTCCAAAAATTTTGAATGTTGAATTATATTATACTCAAAAAAAAACCCTATGAGTGCAATTGGTTTATTGCTTAGCTTAAGGTACATTTTTTAATAAAAACTGAATCTAGTTCAATAAAACGATTTCCTCTTGTAATTGAAATTGCGCTGATCCAGTCTCTGAAGTTTTACAGTATAAACGAAGAAGCGTGCCCTGAATTTTTGCGACAAACTTTTGCCGATGTCTATAATAACTTGTTTATAAGGGTGGTTTAAGTTCAAGACGTGGCCATCGGGCACAATAACGTTTTCGTAGCGAAAAAGAACAGCCACGTGCTGCGAAAAATGTGTGGGTTGGCACTTCATCGGAATTACAACAGCTCAAACCAATCCGTTATAAAGTGGGACTACAGTAAATAGAATTTTCCCAGTAAATAGAGTTTCTGGAATATTTGTGACAACAGCTATAGAATAATAAAATATATCGAAAATAACCATTACAAGTTAAATATTAGACCAAGAAGTTCGTATCAGTTCTGGGACAAAATCCAAGGAGAAACTTTTTCAAAACACACTCCAGGTGAAAGTGTGTGAATGTCGGAATATTTGCTTGAGAAAAACTAAACGTGTAAAAAGTCACAAATAGGAAAAAGCCGTTATAAACCTTAGAGAAAGTCAAGCAAATATTTATCAAACATCAACTTAAAAAACTTAATAAAAATATCAAACCAACTGTATGTTGCAAGCTAATATAACTTTTATACATAGTAAGTTTTTCGTAAGTTCTACGAAGATGGTCAATAAATAATAATTAATTGATGTGAAAAGTGAAAAAGCATATATAATAGAAAGAAGAATTGTGGACACTGAATTCCCAAATGAAACTTGGTATAAATAAATACCATGGAATTAGACTATCTGCGGCGCAATGAAGAAATATCTAAATTGCCAGAGTCAGACATCAGGACATCAGACAAAGAGCAGGTGCAAAAGAAACCGTGGTTTAGCTCATGAAGACGCCACAGATAGAGACCGCTGAAGATTGGAAACGGGAAGACAGAAGAATATATATAATTTATGGACGAAAAGTAAGTGAAAACCTTTGTGGATCATTGGCATGTTTCCGGGCTAGGAAGTAAAGTAAAACTAGACTTAACATTCAGTCTATTTGCTTTAAAACAAACTGTATCAGAAGAACGAGACGTAAAAGTGTAACAATTTTACACAAAGCACAGTTACGTCAATTTTAAGACAAAGGATGACTGCTAGCCAAATATACATTAAAAATTAATGAACGATTTAAGTCATTAGCTTCTTGTTTATAGATCGTTCTGTGGTAGGTACCCTGTTCAACGTTATTCGGTTTACGTTGAGTCATTTTCTTGCGTTCTAAATAATCAGATTTTAATTATTTTTTAGGAAGTAAGATAGCAGAATAATAATTAATACGTTATTACATGAAACATGTTAGCAAATTTTACGTTGTCTTTTACTTTTATCATTTATTGATTAACTTAGTTTTACTTTAATGATTTCGAGTTCTAACGTTACACTTAACGATTTTAAATTAGATTTTTCTTAAATATTTTTCTAAAATATTTACTATTTTTCTTGCTTCATGAAACTGCGACATAAGGGGCTCTAGAGGAACTGTATGCAATACTTATTGTTTGACACACCAAATGTTATTACAATTAATAATTCATGAACCATTTGAAGCCAGAATTGGTCACCAAGTAGCACACATTCAAGACAAATGGCACAACATTCAAGACAATGACAGACACAATGGCAAATTTATCAGCCACTTGACTATCACACGTAGCTCCGAAAAATAAAATAACTGTTGCTCTGCAGAAGTTAAAATGGCAAATACTAATAAAGTGTTTAAAATTAAAAAAAATTGTTTTAAATATTAAAGAGTTTTTAGATTAAAAGTAATATATGTAGGTGAATTTCATATCACAAACGATATTTTTGAAAGAACGGCAATAGGAAGTGGACAAAATTCAACCAATAACCTTGTGTTAAAAATGTATATTTTTTCTCTGTGCGTTTCCTAAGTTGCCGCTCAATATGCCACTTAAAAACCAACTGATCTATAATAGTCTTTATACTGAAAACAATTTCACTATTAAATTTCCTCTTTTCCATGAAAAATATGAATAGTCAGATATAAAAGAACCAGACACTAATTTACCTAAATCATGATTGCGGTAATTTAAATGATTGCATGGTATAAAAAAAACGTTTACCGGTAAATGTAACATTCATCATTTCTGCAGACCGTATTACAATTGGACATATCAGTGACAAAATATTTCATAAACTCGATGAATAAGAAAATTAGTACTGACCTTTTCACTCACCAGTACAATGTTTCTATTGTGTGCTGCACAATTATTTAATTAGTTCTCATTCCATTAATATACATTGAGAAGCTTTTTGGTGCTTCAGTGCAGTTCCAACATGATACTCACATGCAGGCGCAACGTGTTTCTTGTTATAGCAATTTTTGCAATAAATAGTTTAGTGGCAGTATCTCTTAATGCCGATAAACAATTCACGTTAAAACAATTTCTGAAAAACCAGACAAAGGCAAGAAACAATGGCGATGGGAACAAAGACAATGACGAAAAGGAAAATGTTTTAAGAACTGAGGCATGGAAACTCCTAAAACAGTGCGACGGTGAGCGAAATCGCTATGGGGACGACACCAATAACAAATTCAGTGCTTCTAAAGGAGAAAATAATATAAACAATTTCCGACCAGACAGACAAAGTAACGGTTATGGAAATGATAATAATGAATCATCCGGCAATTCATGGTCTAGCAATAGAAACGGCACCACTTATGGTTCCCAGAACAATGAAAATGAAGAATGGAACATGTTTCGGTAATTTGTTTAAATGCGTGAAAATAAAAATAGATTTTAATGTTTGTTACATTAGATCTCCCAAGCGATATGACACTGGTTCAAATACAGCTGAGTCTTCATATGGTACCCAGCATTTTAACCAAGCAAACAATGAAAACAAGAATCCGTATAATTCCAATAACATGAATTACCAAACCGACCATAGAAGCCCCAGTAACATTTATAGTAGCATGTCCACCAATGGAGATCAACTGAATCGTCCGAACACTGATTACAGAAGTCGTTTTAACGAAAATTCCCAAAGTAGTGGATTTGGGGAATCCACTACAGGATACCAAGCTGGTAGCTCCAATGCATTTGATATGAGAAATAGCTATGGGCCAAACTCTGACGGATTTCATCGAGTTACTTCTTCAGATAATGATTGCCGCGATAATGTTGACAGAAATTGCGGAAAAAATATGTTTGGTAAGTTCAAATCCACTAGATAAAATCCGTAAAGAAATGTATGCGAAAAATATCAAACGCAAAGTTTGTATATTTTGGGACTTAGAAGCAGGTGTATGTGTCAGTTTGCTAATAAATCATCATTGAAGACACCTCAATCACAGAACGTATTTAACTATTGTATATGAAAACACAATTGCTTTACTTTTCTTTAAAAATTTTGCATATAAGAGATCAATTAATATTAAATTATGAATTGTGGCGTATTACAGAGATCTTCAAATGATATACGTATTTAAATAGCTCAGATTTTATTATTTTTGCCTTATTCGCCTCTCACTTTATCTCCCAGAAGCATTTTAATCGAAAAACCTTGTCCAAAAAAAGTCTTAAAAATCGCAACTGACCAAAATGTTAACAATCTCAAAACAATGCTGAATAGTAGAAGATAAATAATGATATAATTATAAAAACTCTACTATCCTAGAAATGTTTTATGAAATACTTAAAAAAATGTATAAAATGAACACAAGAAACCTAATAACGATGCATCTGTAAATCAGAGAACTAACTAAAACTAACATAAAGCACAAAGCAGCAAAATCTTTAATGATCATGATTTTAAAAATTCAATAATGTAACATTGTTGTAAGTTGAAAGTGCTCTATGATTTGTCAGTGGTTAACAATTTATACGTTCTTGTTACCTTTTGCCTTTGAGTCTTTATTCAGTTTATAATCTTTAGTTTTACTAATTCTAGCCATTTTTATGGTTGATAGAGACATTCAAAACATACAGAAGTTTGCGTTAATAGTAGTAAAAACGTTATTATCATTATCGTTATCAGCATAATGTACAAGAAAAATAATTAACTTCTGAGTTGAATTGCATTGATAATTCAGTTCAATTTCTTTATCACCTTTTTTAGCAAATATTTTTTTAATGTAAAAGAAATATGTAATTTTAATCAGCAAAACGTAGCAATTGTAATTGTCTAATCAAAGCTATCTTTTCCACACTTGAAAATCAGCGTTAAAACCCGTTTGCTGGTGAATGTATCAGATAATGATTTATAACTAAAACTTAATACAGCTGCATGTGCTGTGTCCCATCAAAATATATAGTTATTTCAGTTACTTATAATTTTTTAATGTCTCTAGCTGGCCGTACCTCACACTATTTTTTTCTTCATATTTATTATTATTGACCTAAAATTAACTTTAGGTAATCGTGCATTTCAATTGAAATTAAGTTAAAAGTACCCTGAATAATTAAGTAACGCTCAAGCATATTTCCAACACAGTAAAAATCATGAAAAATACGTAATTCGTATCTATACGCATAAAAACATGAATTGTTCAAATGTTTTCTTTATTTAATTTTAACTGAATCGAAGGGAAGAATAAGCAGTCAAAAAAGTGAAAATAGGCTTAGCAGGAGGCCATGAACAGCAAATAGAAAATTTTGCTGGTTTATTAACTCATTATACCATAAATTGTTTCCTGATGTTTCGCTACTATAAAAGATTTTTGACCGCAACAACAAACTATTATCTAAATAATCGTATATATAACGATACGAATAAAAAACTTAGTTTTCCAGCAACATGTCATTCTCTACATTTTATCTCAATAAAAAACATCATTGATGAAGATGTTAGTCTTTTTATTGTCTCAAAAGTACACGTTGCAGATTCTTCATGATTTTGTGATTTTTGAAGTTCCAGCTTTAAATAGCACCTTATAATCAGAAATGTTGTAGAAATGTTTAAGTTAAATAGTTTCAGAATACAATTCTGGAATAACGTTTGGATCTCAGATACCTTCGCATCGGAACAAAAGATATAATTATTTCAATAAGGAAGATAAAGACAGGAGTGAAAGAAGCCAAGTAAGTCTAACGAAATAGCAAAGTTAAAATATATAACCGTAATCTTTTAGTGCGTTAGCCAGTGCATATTTGAGTATCTCCGCCTGGTAAGTAATATTCCGAACTTTCTACAAAATATGCATCCAATAATTTTTAGTTGGATTACGACAAAACCCCTTCAGAAACACTGTTAATTAAATGGCTTCAAGAACATGTCACTGGAAATGACATGGACAGAATAAAAGAGTTAAGGAAGGCTAGAAGCTGTTTTTCTAAACTCACGGCATCCGGTAATGCTGCAACAGATTATTTAAGATCCTAATAAAAATTATTTTTTATTTTACCAGACACTGATGATGGCTGCGAGATGACCACAGAGCTTTCCAAATGTCTAGAATTAGAATTAGAATAACTTTAGTATTAGCTTTCATTGGTAACGTTGATAGGATATAAATATTGGTAAAACCGAGTTAGTAACAAACAATTAATAATAAATATTTCTAATACATTTCACTTAATCCTAGAAATTTAAGTCTTTTGCATGAAGATCAATTAAATACCTTTATGATTACCATTATATTGTTGTTTTTTTAAGCTAAGAATATAATTTAAAATTTCAATTGTACTTATATTCTATAAATTAAAAACCAGTAACTCTTCTTCAAAACTTCGCACTGAAAATGTGACCGGTCAAAAAAAAAATGAATAGCTCTTTGAATGGTTTAGAAAAAAACGACTATTAAACATGTAAATTACACAGAAGACATGAGACTATAAGAACGTATACTTTTTTGTGTGAACTAGGCGATGTTGCTTGAAGACGTACTCAAACTTTGAGCAAGAAAAGATAAGAGTTTCATTTTTTGCTTATGTTATTACTTGAATTTTGTCCTAGAATTGAGCTGGAACAGAATAGAATTCGATGAAAGAATTATTGAAATCGGACCACAGACTAAGAATATTTTCCCTTTGAATTTGGAGAATGTTAAAGTTATGTGTTCAATTTGCTGCACAGTGTATAAAAGAAAGTCTTTAATGGTTGGGAAATATTAAGTATATCCTACTCAGAACGCGGTAAAAACATTTCGAAATCATAGCTCCCATAACACAAATTAAAATACGGTTTTCCTACCCCGTTACATATGTGGAAATAATCCAAACTGAAAGATCCAAGATAAGAGCGAATCCGAGAATCCGTTCAATTAACAGAACGTCTCAGATTGAAACGCTCGATGAGTGAAAAAGCAACACTTTTTTAATTAGATTTCGAAATTGGAATTTATTATACCGGTAGATTCATTAAAAGTTTTTACTGGTTTTATGAGTTTGAAATTTTAATTTTTTCGGACCCCTCACAGTTGTGACACATAAATATTAATAAAACGTTTGTTTTTTTTTATATTAAAATGTACGCGGCATCGGGAATTTTTTCGAACATTACATAGCGGATTTATACTTTGCTTAGCCGTAATATGATTATACTTAATGTTCTTTAAATTGGCTCTAATTTTAGTAAAAATGTTACAAATTTATTAATAAAAAATTCCAATTTAAATCATTGATTTTTTCAGTAGGATTGCCAAACAAATCACGTAGATAAATCAAAAAACTTTATATTGCCATTGGAAAAATTATTTCTTTGTTTCCATGAAAAAAAATCACATCTGTTTTATTTACAGCCCCTTCATTCTAGGCCTGGGTAACACTATGTTGAGTTGCGCTATTGAGTTGTTGTTGCTCTCTGAGTTAACGAATTATAACTCAACGGTTAATGAATGATAAGTCATTTATTAAAGCTTTACGAGATCCGAGACTGGAATTTGCACATCTAAAAAAACAATCATCATCATCAGTCATCAACAGTTTTTCTGAGTAACGTTTTACTACTTTGTTCAAACAACTAAAAAAAGTCATCTCGATTTTCCCTGCAACAGAACCGAATCCAAAGAAGAAAGAAGGTGTTCTTATAAAATCGATCTCTTAATTTTTCGCTTGAAGGATTCAGTTTGCCAGTATTATACAGTAAAACGTTAGGGCAAAACCCGGTTTTTCTGCTTAGTGTTGTTTAGAAATATTGACCGAAACGTATAGAAACCCCAGTTTCCAAGAGTTTTCCAAATAAATGATTATAAACTTTCGCTTTTTAAATTCGGGGAAATATTTTTGGAAAAATAACCAGAATGAATTATTAGATTCTGATTTATTTTCCTGACTGCGTTTACTTGTTATGATATTCTTATATTTCCTGAGTCTCAGAAAAAAATGGAGAAAAAGAAAATCATCAGAAAAAAATGGTTGTTTGCGTTTTCGATTAAAAACTTTTAGTATTGTAATCGGTTTCGAATAAAACCTTAATGGTTTTCAGGGAAACACGTGAGAAATTTATTTTCGTTTTCGCCTCGAATTCGACGCTGAAAAAAGTTTTTGCTAAATTTTGACAAAGCTATAAATATATATTGTAATTTTTCGCGTAAAAGACCTCCAGATCGTCAGTAACTCTACAACACAGAGCGTTTTTGAGTAGAAAAAAAAATTAACTCAAACCTAAAAAACCACTTTTTTAACAACCTCTGCAGTCTTCAGAGGAATTGAGGTGATGATATTTTCAAATAATCTGTTATAAACTTCCACTTATTCTGTTAGTTTTTTATTAGAAAACTGTTTGATTTTGTTTCAAATTCGACGTGGGAAACGGATTTCAAAACTTTTTACTTAGATCAAATCGATCCGATCGATCAAAGTTGGTAGTGAGTGAGCGATGATGATAATGATGAATTTCAACTATCCGGGAGTTAAGAAGCCTTGTACATGCACCATACTGAAATGTATTCAATTTTACAATTTTCAAAGCATACTTCGTGGGAACTACGTAATTTGTAAGTACTTTTTCGTCAGCTTGAAATTGCGAATAGCTAGAAACATTTCCATATTAAATGCAAATGGATATGTAGAAAAATGGAATAATTTCTGATTGTTTGATCACACTAACTGAAGCAAATCCGAAGCCCAACAAAAAAATATATAAATAGTCATTTAATTTGCTTTGCTTGTTTTCTTAACTATTAACTCGGTTATAAAACCCTTTTGCGTCATGCCTCTACAGGTCCTTAAGATAACTACACTTCCAGTCCCTTACAGCAATAATTATTGCAAAATATCCGAATTTTCGACAGCATTCATAGAGCATTAACTAAATTTTAGATGAAGCAAGGAAAACATCACATTTGATAATTACTTGCCCAATAAAAAGTCTACGTCTAAGTCAACCCTCGTTAAGCATTCTACAAGATTATAATGTAATCAGTTAATGGTGCTTATTAATGTAAGACATATTGAACGTCGTTTGGTTGCTTCTTGTTAAGACATTGCTGAAATATTGATTTGAGTATTTTTTTCCTTATCCGTTTCTTGAATGATAATTTTTCTTCCAGTGCAGCCATCGAAAGATTTTTCCAGAGCCAGTAAATAAGAATTTTCCACCATTTTTTTATTCCTGAAGTGCTCAATATGCATAAACTCTGTCATCGTTTTTATAAACTACCTTGAGAAACATATCCATTACAGTAAATTAAACTTTACAGTTTTAACAAGGTTTTGACCATTTTAACTTGTTATCCACAGCTAATATTAACAGATGCTGATAAGAATAATCACAAGCGATTTAGAATTTCGAAGAAAACTTAATGTAATATAAAATATTAACCATGAAGGAAGAAATGTAAATTGTGAAAGAAGACCTCTGAAGCGGGTCTCTGAAAAATGTTTGCTTCAACAATAATTCCAATAATTGTCCATAAAACACGCTAAAAAAAACAATGTTATCAGAAACATAAATAACTTTAAACCTGCATGTACAAGACACCTGAAATTTTGCAGCTCTTTAATGCAACTTCCCGCTCATCCTGAAACTGTCCACTTTAAGGTCTTGGCATGCAAACAACAATTTCTCCATCATTAACATTAAATTTTACATGAACCTCTTCCGCTTTTAAAGCAGCGATTTACCATGAACAAGAGTTTGCACCCTTTATCGCATTCATCCGATCCAGAATTTCGGTCATAACTGATTCGGAACGGTGCACTAAACTCAAAACGAGTATCTCGCACTGGCGTTGCAATGCCATTAAACTAGATAAGGATGAATTCAGTTAACGTTTTATTTGTTCCTCGTGTCAATTGATCGAGACGGGGCAATGGAAATTAAAGATAACTGATTATCCTAAAACACTTTTCAATGCACTGCTTGGGCCTCAGTTTAGTCATAAGGAGGTGAATTATTGGTCAATCTTCTTACATGCCTTCTTACATGTCTATTGCTTTAAAGTTTTTTCCTGACAGTTTTAATAGAAACATATATCCACATATCTCCGCTTTTTATCTAAAAAAAATTGTCTAATGGATTGAATGTAATATTTTGGTAAATATAAACAATGATTTTTGCGTCAAGTGTATTACTGGAGTGAATGGAAAAACTAGATGGTGTCTGGTCCGTGGCTCTACTTCTATTTGCAAAGAGGCTATTTTGTTGATTAAATCGTAAACAAGGAAAATTCCCAAAGTTTCTTTATCTCCTTGTGCCCGGGCCCGCCAATGATTCCCCAAATCTCGGAAAGTTAAGAACATAACTGGCTTGGGAAATCCGACCAAATCGGTGCACTGATTGTATTAGGGCATTCTTGTTGTCATTAAGAGGCGTTTAGTAGCGGCAGCTAAAAGCTTATCGACTCCGGAAAGGCGGAAACATTTAATTTCTCCATCCTGAGACCAAGACATGCACTAATGGATTAAAACCTAAAATGTGCAATGCGATTTTCAATTTCAGAAATAAAATGTCTGCGTCCAAATTAAGTTTCAGTGTTGTTTCTTCTAAAAGTTCTTGAACTCTCAATGTGCAAACTGCTGATAATTGACTATGAATAAAGATGCTTCGATGTTATTGTGTAAATTTTAATTATTCACTATCGCAGACATATAGACTTTGCAATAAACGATCAGACTTATCGTCTGTTGCAACAATTTATTACTAAGTGATTAAATATGTAAAATCCAAATGCACATTTGGATTACATATACAAATATGTAATAAAAATATACAATTTCGCCTCAAAATTGTAAAAACCGCATAAAAACTCTAGCTTCAAGCATGATAAACATTGAAGTTATCGAGTTTTTTTGCGCATTTTCCTGAGCATCTTCAACGAAGTGTACCAGTGTACGCTTTCCAGCAAACTGCATCTGAAGATGAAAGCGACTCGTGCTTGCAAAACCTCAAGAATAAATGTTATTTGACGACGGGTTATTAGCCAGAAAAACTCCCCAATTTCAAGCGATAGCCCAACGTTATTTGTAGCGAACATTATTATGTAAAATATTGACTGGAAAATTTTACATTTTCAAACACATATAATCAGACTAATTAAATCTGATTCAATTTTGATCGGAATCAAATGTACTCTATTATTACTTCCAATGTATTAATTAAGTTTTATAGTTTATTTATTTAACTGTCAGATTTTTCAAAAAAGTACAATCTCGTGCAGAATGTTCAATATAAATAATTCTTTAGTCCAAATCATCCCAGAACCCTGTAGCATGCGAATCAGGTACATTATCACAAAAAAATATATATTTTTGTAATATGTAAGTAATGTTTGTTTGTTTTTAGTTCATAAAATTATTTTTTTCGTGGGCGTGCATATTTTATGAGTAATGAAATATACAGGGTGTCCCGAAATTAGGTGGCCAAACTGAAACAGTGAAATATGCTCTCAAAAGCAAGTACCGAATTTTTCCTTTGGATTCTAAGCCACCAACATGATTTAAAAAGTATTTTATGTTAGAATGAGGAATGAATTTAAATTTTCTACAACATGATCTGCAAGAATTGGTAGAGGATACTCTTATAAGCACTCGGTTAGAAATGTTCTTCCAGCTGATGATGCAGCTGATTCCAAGCAGGTCGATAAGTCGAGGTGGCCCAGTAAACTTGCCAGCTCGATCGCCTGATCTAAATCCTTTGGATTATTATCTGTAGGGTAATGTTGGCGCGGATAGAACATTTATAAACGTGTCAGTTCGGCGTCCTATCATTATTTTTGTGCTGGTTTTTTTTGGTGTGTAACAATGGAAAAGTGAAGTTGTCAATCTAATAATAATCAATAAATAGAAATTAATAAATCAGCAATCATCCAATCAATCATC
>NW_026018648.1:0-17831 GCF_020466585.1 Dendroctonus ponderosae | reverse complement strand
CAACAAGTGCAAGGGGCGAAAACCATAAATGTAACTTCCAATTTGAACAGCATTACAAAGGGAAACAGGGTTTTAAGATTCTTTGTGACACAGAAACGAATCGGCATTTATTTGAGTGAAAACAATAATAGCCGTCGGTATGGCGCCAAAATCCAATTCTACAAGACCTTTATAGTTTCGAAAACGTGCCTTAACGTTTAAAGTACACATGATGCACATGAAAAGGTGTTCAACGCCGTGGATAAATTGCGTCGCCTTTATTAGACTCGGAAATTTAACAGGGAATCTCGGTAATTTGTAATAAAGGGTACCTATTATCTGACGAATTATAGCTTTGCAGAGAATGGATTTTAGTTATTAAGTCAAAAGTTCATGTAACCCAGAAGCTTTCTAGTATCACATGAAAATTCGAGTCTTTGATCTAATCAGTTCTTCATTGGGCAACATTCAAGCCATCCCCATTCATATGCAATTTTTAACAGGATCTGCACTACGATGATCACATGACTCTTTATTTAATGCTTCATCATTAATTACTCTATATAGAATTTCATTAGCTCTCCTATAACTTCATTATTTAATCACAGATTACCATAACATGCTCCATAGCAGCTCACGGAAGCTCTAAAACGTGAATTTATGAACTCCTATTCAAGAACATACAGTTGCCATTCCTATTCCGGTTATTCAATATTCACAAGAACATTAACACAACGAATTCATGAGACTGGGAGAAAGCATTTAACATTTTTAATTTTATTCTGATCATATAAAACAAGGTGTTTCTTATGAACTCAATCATCAATGATGGCTTCAATAGCTTTTAGAGCGGCAACTGTAAGTATTGTTTATTTTATCAGCTTTTCCTGGATAATTTTCGCAAACGAGTTGATTTATCACAATCCGTCAGGTTTAATACAGAAAACAATGTGATGAGGTTTTTATAAAATAAATAGTTATATTTAGTATTGACACGTTAGTTTTTATGAAAGTCAAGGTATGAGACGTGAGTGGAATAATAGGAATTAAGCAACGAAAATAATGTTTTTCTACGAACGAACCATAGTCACAGCACTATATGAATTTTTTGCTATATGCAAGTGTACAAGACTAAACGCAACGGACTAAACAAGACAATATTCTATTATAAAGAGAAGAACTGTTTTTTTATTCTTCCATTAAAATTGTAATCTTAACTTATAAAAGAAGTTCATATAATATTTAATTCTGATTTAGAACTTCTGATTAAGACAACTTTAAGGTTTCAAGAAGGCAAAGACGCAAAGAGTTTGTGTAAATTTTAAATCTGATGATGGCGCTGTTGTTTCGCCGAAACGTAATAAAATAAACAATTTTCAAAACTTTTACTTCACACTTCGACTGAGACCCAGAAAAGATAAGAATATCATAACAATATCATTTAAGCCAGTTTTCATTCAGTAATAATTTTGGTAGCAAGTTAGATTATCTTTTATATCTAAGAAACTAAAAGTTGCGACAAGTCATTACATAAAAAGGTCGTTGATTTCTGTTGTGGCATATCGAATGTTTTTATGTTTCTCTATCTTTGACCGATAAAATAAAAAATGGCATATTCTTACCTGTCTTCTTGGGCAGAATTTTACTAATCTCAAAGTGACTGGATTTAATTAGCTATAGGTATTACCTAAATGTGGATATAATCTTGAAATTTAATTTCGCCAATAATTCTCGACACAGGACTTGTCCTATACGGAATCTTGATTTATGTAATTCCCATCAGCGTTTGAGCGCAGAAACACATTTCTTAGATGTTCGGTTCAAATTCAATTAAATTTCATTACCCCAGGATATATTTGGCAATTCCACACATGTCGGATCTGGTAAAGAAAAGCATTCAGCGCCATATGAAATTTGTGGGCGCACTATATAATTTAATTTGGTATTTCCGCAATTCCCCGACGTAATAAAAGATTCAGGTGCGAAAAATCGCTCCAATTACTTTTAATTGAAAATGTTTTGCCAACTTTCGCGCTAGCGTTGGAGATATGAGGATGTGTGCCGTATTTCCACCAATCTTCTTCAGAATTGCACGTAAAGAAAGCTTGTAAATGGACACCAAGACTATTTACCTTTTAAGCATCATTAATTCTAAGTATTTACCATTTACCGCTAAACTATTGGGTAAATAAGCCCTACTTCCTAGCGATCAGTTCAGTTAATGAGGTCTGCAATAATCCTTTAAAACCAGTAATAATTTCAATGATAACTGGGTATCAAATAGTTTTAATACAAATCCGAAAATTTACAAATATGGCTTAGGCACGTTTATGAATAGAATATCACGGTTTATGGCTGCGAATGTTAAATCACACTTTCCTAATAATTTTTGTTGGTTTTTGTGAGTTGGCTAATTGACTATTAGAAAATACTAGAGCTAACCTGAGACCCTAATGGTAAAATCAGACACCTTTTGATTTATTTGAGTCGTTTGCATGTTTTACTAAAAACGATTCATATACACACCAATAAATAGAGTCAATTATTTATAGAAGAAATCAATCTATGTTGGATTTTATCATTCCACATCATTTACACGCACTTTGGATAAACGAAAAATAAAACATTTGAAATCAAAGAGAATATTCAAGGAAGTTAGTCCATTTTCAATAATCTAAAAATCGAGCTTTTGATTATAGAAAGAAACGGATTTAGCCGATTTACTTGGAAAATTGGATCGAATTAATGATGCACCCCGATAGTTTAGTTCACGTTCGCGATGAAGATGGAATATATGTGTTTAGTGATATTAAGACATTTCGGACACGAGACGGTTTTTAAGAACGCAGTATTTTGTTTTACTGCAATATTTGAAGACGAGAATGGGGAAGGAAGCATTTACCAATAGCAAAGAAAATCCCAATGGGATGCTTCATTTTGAGGGAGTTAGAATTAAAGACGAGAGGAAATAATTAGGAATCTCCTATGTATATAGGATTACCTGTATTACCTACACCTGTATGGGGTGTCCCGTAAGCTCATAATCAAAAGGGTACTGCGATAGTCTTTGGACCAAAAGAAGACGATAAGACCTAACTTTTTTTAACAAAAAATGTCTGGCTCCTCTGTTATTGATAGTCAAAGTTCTTCAAAAAAATTATCTTTTATGAAATATCGGGAGAATGGTACGATGTATTTTAGTAAAACCCGCCGTGAATTTGTTCTTATGTAAGACTCATATTTTGATTCCGATTCAGCCGTTTTGGACAAGTGGTAAATTCTTGAGTGCCGTGGTACAAAAACTACCAGAACTTTTTAGTTGGAGGATGAAATCAACTCATTTTTTTTTAGGTTGATGCACTAATCATTTATTCACAATTTTGTGCTTTTTGTAAAATCTCGTAACATTCATAGTTTTTGTGAAAAAAAAATATTTCTGTTTCCTTGCCACTTACCAATGTAGACATTAACTGCAAATATCGTGATACGACGCATACAATCATTGTCAATCAATTTCACAAATTCATTTTGAATTACCTTTTCTAATGAAGAAGTGATGTCAAAGTATTAGAGTTTTGCGATGACAATTTGCGTGAAAGCGTACGCCTTTATGTGGCGTATATTTGCAGTAAATGTCTAGCATTGCTAACTGACTAGAAAACAGACATACGTTTTTTACGCAAAAACTATGAATGCTATAAGATTTTATAAAGAGCACAAAATTGTGAACAAATGATTAGTGCATCAATCTAAAAAAATGAGTTGATTTCATCTTCCAACTAAAAAGTTCTAGTAGTTTTTGTACCGCGACACTCAAGAATTCACCACTTGTCTAAAACGGCTGAACTCGATTGTTTCATCAAAATATGAGTCTTACATAAGAACAAATTCACAGCGAGTTTCACTAAAATACATCGTACCATTCTCTGAACTTTGACCATCAATAGCAGAGGAGCCAGACAATTTTTGTTGATAAAAGTTAGGTCAGATCGTCTTCTTTTGGTCCAAATAATATCGCAGTACCTTTTTGATCATCAGCTTACGGGATACCCTGTATAAAACAATTAAATAAACAGTATACTTATTTTATTGTTAGCGTTTACTAACAATAAAATAAGTGGTTTTTACAAAAACACGTTCCCCGACGTTTTGGCAACCACAAAGTGAACGAATACAAAAGTTGAACAACAGTGGCAATTTCTATGGTGGTTCTAAATTATGAAGCTTCAAAAATATTTCTTCTGATTATCCCTGATTGCACCCACCAACGCCAACATTTCCATTGCTTCTTTCTTCCAATTGATCAATAAAATGGTAACAAATTACGTTTCTGAATTTTTCCAACGAATTGCGGATAACGTTTATCTCTATATTCTCGAATGATCGTAAAGTCGATGAAAAAAGAAGACATTTGCATGAGTTATTCATCCGAGCCTCTGATATCACTTTAAGATGAACAAAGTCTTGGAATATTTTATCCTTAAACGGTATCTAGATCATAGTTTATTCACCGACAGCAACATTTGTACATAGACAAAAGGGCTGTACTGACATGTAAATCTAGGTCAGATTTGTTTCATCGACCAAAAATAAATCAAGAACCCAGAGATCAGAGTGTTCATTGCCGATTACCTTAAGCCACTAATGGATTTCTAGAAAAGAATTTTACCTCACTAGTCGCTAAATAGGCGAAAACAGAGCCGATTTTTCCTACTCGTCTGGGCGATTAGTAATTGATCCCTTAAGCCGGTTTCCATGTTGAGAGTTTTAGGCTGACAGTTTTAGTTTAGATTTCTCTTTTTTTAATTTTTTATATAAAACTAGGGTGTAATATTCACACCTTTTTTTGTTTCTGTACTGCGATCACGTTCGGCCAATCTTATATTTGTGATTCCAAAAAAATTACATAAAGAAACAAATCAAGCGCGAAAAAATAGCACCAACAAGATACAGTATTATTTTGCAGTATAGTATTTATTTACATAAATAGTAAAAAACAGTTTTAGCCGGCTTTGCTGATTTTAAATGTCTTATTTTTCGTTTGTTGTGAGAATCTCGCTTAGACGATGTAATTAGCCGGTTACTAATTATTTTGTGATTCTGTGAAAGTTAAAAAAAGAAGTAAATCAAGCGCAGAAAAAATATAATTAAACTAACACATAAAGAACTCAAAATTGACCATTTTTAAAAAACACTGGAGCTTAAGGCATTTTTAAACCATCAATGTTCTAATCACACCTAATCGTCTAAAAGATAAATAAATCCTAATAAATTTATTTTAAATAGTTATATTATAATGGTGGAATGGATGGTCAATGGAACGTAATATTTTGTACTTGCCATGTCGACATGATATTTTAGAATTAGTACTAAGAAACGCGTTTGAAATAAAACTGAAAACTTCTACATCTGGACCAGATGTATAATTTTTTTTAAGGTTTCGAGAAACGCGGCCTAAAATATATTCCTCAAAATCTGATCCCAGTATAACAGATGATTTTTTAAAATTAAAAATATTGTAAAATCGTTAGGCAAACAACATTCTAGAGAGTACTATAGATAATTACTTGAATTACCAATTTTATTTTTTGGGAAATATCCACCTTCCGGTATGTTCTTTCGCTTACCGGGTTCGTTCCATCGTGCAAAGTAGATGTCGAAAGCTCCTTATACTTTAAAAATATCTATATTTCGAAAACAATTTAAACTTAGTACCTAATTTAGAAGAAAGAGCATTTAGAGATGCAAGTATATTTTTAGTTCATTCAATCGTCATCATCGTTCAAGCTTGGTTTAAAGCTTCATTGATAATAGAAGCTCCTTTACAAGATTTTCAGTTTTTAAAGAAAATTTCTAAATATCTTTGTTCCTCTATTTCTCAAGTAGCAATGAATAAATTCGGTGAACACTTGTAGAATCTCTCTCCTGAAAATGTTCATCTAGCATTTTCTGATACGAATATGCCAAGGGCTGAAACACTGAAAATGGTAGCGGACACCAAAGTTTTAGGAATCTGCCCTTTTAGGAAATGTTTGAATCGAGTGTTTTTTTCAAAGAAAATTAGTAATTTTGTATTTTCTGAAACATTGAACGTTTTCAAAAGATTGCATTTATCAACTGATTTCTTAAGTACCCCACTTGACACCTGGGAAGTCCGCTCGTTTAACAACTTATTAGTTGTGAACAATGTCGCAGAAAGGGGAGTAAAATTAATACAAGAGTATAATAATTTTATAGAAAATTATGAAGGTCAAAAGCAGTTTCTTTTACAAGTTGTGAATGATTATCGTCAAACTTATCCAAGTTTTAAGAAACAAACTCGTTTGTGACACATTTTAAAATTGCCCTACTACGTTAACGTTTTTAGAGATTATTATTTTTTAAGTTGGAAACGCTCTGCGGGGTGGGACCCTAAAAATCCGATAACTCAAAATTAAATGCCACCCTATTTTGTACACCTAAGGTTGACAATATTACTTCCAAAAATTTTGAATGTTGAATTATATTATACTCAAAAAAAAACCCTATGAGTGCAATTGGTTTATTGCTTAGCTTAAGGTACATTTTTTAATAAAAACTGAATCTAGTTCAATAAAACGATTTCCTCTTGTAATTGAAATTGCGCTGATCCAGTCTCTGAAGTTTTACAGTATAAACGAAGAAGCGTGCCCTGAATTTTTGCGACAAACTTTTGCCGATGTCTATAATAACTTGTTTATAAGGGTGGTTTAAGTTCAAGACGTGGCCATCGGGCACAATAACGTTTTCGTAGCGAAAAAGAACAGCCACGTGCTGCGAAAAATGTGTGGGTTGGCACTTCATCGGAATTACAACAGCTCAAACCAATCCGTTATAAAGTGGGACTACAGTAAATAGAATTTTCCCAGTAAATAGAGTTTCTGGAATATTTGTGACAACAGCTATAGAATAATAAAATATATCGAAAATAACCATTACAAGTTAAATATTAGACCAAGAAGTTCGTATCAGTTCTGGGACAAAATCCAAGGAGAAACTTTTTCAAAACACACTCCAGGTGAAAGTGTGTGAATGTCGGAATATTTGCTTGAGAAAAACTAAACGTGTAAAAAGTCACAAATAGGAAAAAGCCGTTATAAACCTTAGAGAAAGTCAAGCAAATATTTATCAAACATCAACTTAAAAAACTTAATAAAAATATCAAACCAACTGTATGTTGCAAGCTAATATAACTTTTATACATAGTAAGTTTTTCGTAAGTTCTACGAAGATGGTCAATAAATAATAATTAATTGATGTGAAAAGTGAAAAAGCATATATAATAGAAAGAAGAATTGTGGACACTGAATTCCCAAATGAAACTTGGTATAAATAAATACCATGGAATTAGACTATCTGCGGCGCAATGAAGAAATATCTAAATTGCCAGAGTCAGACATCAGGACATCAGACAAAGAGCAGGTGCAAAAGAAACCGTGGTTTAGCTCATGAAGACGCCACAGATAGAGACCGCTGAAGATTGGAAACGGGAAGACAGAAGAATATATATAATTTATGGACGAAAAGTAAGTGAAAACCTTTGTGGATCATTGGCATGTTTCCGGGCTAGGAAGTAAAGTAAAACTAGACTTAACATTCAGTCTATTTGCTTTAAAACAAACTGTATCAGAAGAACGAGACGTAAAAGTGTAACAATTTTACACAAAGCACAGTTACGTCAATTTTAAGACAAAGGATGACTGCTAGCCAAATATACATTAAAAATTAATGAACGATTTAAGTCATTAGCTTCTTGTTTATAGATCGTTCTGTGGTAGGTACCCTGTTCAACGTTATTCGGTTTACGTTGAGTCATTTTCTTGCGTTCTAAATAATCAGATTTTAATTATTTTTTAGGAAGTAAGATAGCAGAATAATAATTAATACGTTATTACATGAAACATGTTAGCAAATTTTACGTTGTCTTTTACTTTTATCATTTATTGATTAACTTAGTTTTACTTTAATGATTTCGAGTTCTAACGTTACACTTAACGATTTTAAATTAGATTTTTCTTAAATATTTTTCTAAAATATTTACTATTTTTCTTGCTTCATGAAACTGCGACATAAGGGGCTCTAGAGGAACTGTATGCAATACTTATTGTTTGACACACCAAATGTTATTACAATTAATAATTCATGAACCATTTGAAGCCAGAATTGGTCACCAAGTAGCACACATTCAAGACAAATGGCACAACATTCAAGACAATGACAGACACAATGGCAAATTTATCAGCCACTTGACTATCACACGTAGCTCCGAAAAATAAAATAACTGTTGCTCTGCAGAAGTTAAAATGGCAAATACTAATAAAGTGTTTAAAATTAAAAAAAATTGTTTTAAATATTAAAGAGTTTTTAGATTAAAAGTAATATATGTAGGTGAATTTCATATCACAAACGATATTTTTGAAAGAACGGCAATAGGAAGTGGACAAAATTCAACCAATAACCTTGTGTTAAAAATGTATATTTTTTCTCTGTGCGTTTCCTAAGTTGCCGCTCAATATGCCACTTAAAAACCAACTGATCTATAATAGTCTTTATACTGAAAACAATTTCACTATTAAATTTCCTCTTTTCCATGAAAAATATGAATAGTCAGATATAAAAGAACCAGACACTAATTTACCTAAATCATGATTGCGGTAATTTAAATGATTGCATGGTATAAAAAAAACGTTTACCGGTAAATGTAACATTCATCATTTCTGCAGACCGTATTACAATTGGACATATCAGTGACAAAATATTTCATAAACTCGATGAATAAGAAAATTAGTACTGACCTTTTCACTCACCAGTACAATGTTTCTATTGTGTGCTGCACAATTATTTAATTAGTTCTCATTCCATTAATATACATTGAGAAGCTTTTTGGTGCTTCAGTGCAGTTCCAACATGATACTCACATGCAGGCGCAACGTGTTTCTTGTTATAGCAATTTTTGCAATAAATAGTTTAGTGGCAGTATCTCTTAATGCCGATAAACAATTCACGTTAAAACAATTTCTGAAAAACCAGACAAAGGCAAGAAACAATGGCGATGGGAACAAAGACAATGACGAAAAGGAAAATGTTTTAAGAACTGAGGCATGGAAACTCCTAAAACAGTGCGACGGTGAGCGAAATCGCTATGGGGACGACACCAATAACAAATTCAGTGCTTCTAAAGGAGAAAATAATATAAACAATTTCCGACCAGACAGACAAAGTAACGGTTATGGAAATGATAATAATGAATCATCCGGCAATTCATGGTCTAGCAATAGAAACGGCACCACTTATGGTTCCCAGAACAATGAAAATGAAGAATGGAACATGTTTCGGTAATTTGTTTAAATGCGTGAAAATAAAAATAGATTTTAATGTTTGTTACATTAGATCTCCCAAGCGATATGACACTGGTTCAAATACAGCTGAGTCTTCATATGGTACCCAGCATTTTAACCAAGCAAACAATGAAAACAAGAATCCGTATAATTCCAATAACATGAATTACCAAACCGACCATAGAAGCCCCAGTAACATTTATAGTAGCATGTCCACCAATGGAGATCAACTGAATCGTCCGAACACTGATTACAGAAGTCGTTTTAACGAAAATTCCCAAAGTAGTGGATTTGGGGAATCCACTACAGGATACCAAGCTGGTAGCTCCAATGCATTTGATATGAGAAATAGCTATGGGCCAAACTCTGACGGATTTCATCGAGTTACTTCTTCAGATAATGATTGCCGCGATAATGTTGACAGAAATTGCGGAAAAAATATGTTTGGTAAGTTCAAATCCACTAGATAAAATCCGTAAAGAAATGTATGCGAAAAATATCAAACGCAAAGTTTGTATATTTTGGGACTTAGAAGCAGGTGTATGTGTCAGTTTGCTAATAAATCATCATTGAAGACACCTCAATCACAGAACGTATTTAACTATTGTATATGAAAACACAATTGCTTTACTTTTCTTTAAAAATTTTGCATATAAGAGATCAATTAATATTAAATTATGAATTGTGGCGTATTACAGAGATCTTCAAATGATATACGTATTTAAATAGCTCAGATTTTATTATTTTTGCCTTATTCGCCTCTCACTTTATCTCCCAGAAGCATTTTAATCGAAAAACCTTGTCCAAAAAAAGTCTTAAAAATCGCAACTGACCAAAATGTTAACAATCTCAAAACAATGCTGAATAGTAGAAGATAAATAATGATATAATTATAAAAACTCTACTATCCTAGAAATGTTTTATGAAATACTTAAAAAAATGTATAAAATGAACACAAGAAACCTAATAACGATGCATCTGTAAATCAGAGAACTAACTAAAACTAACATAAAGCACAAAGCAGCAAAATCTTTAATGATCATGATTTTAAAAATTCAATAATGTAACATTGTTGTAAGTTGAAAGTGCTCTATGATTTGTCAGTGGTTAACAATTTATACGTTCTTGTTACCTTTTGCCTTTGAGTCTTTATTCAGTTTATAATCTTTAGTTTTACTAATTCTAGCCATTTTTATGGTTGATAGAGACATTCAAAACATACAGAAGTTTGCGTTAATAGTAGTAAAAACGTTATTATCATTATCGTTATCAGCATAATGTACAAGAAAAATAATTAACTTCTGAGTTGAATTGCATTGATAATTCAGTTCAATTTCTTTATCACCTTTTTTAGCAAATATTTTTTTAATGTAAAAGAAATATGTAATTTTAATCAGCAAAACGTAGCAATTGTAATTGTCTAATCAAAGCTATCTTTTCCACACTTGAAAATCAGCGTTAAAACCCGTTTGCTGGTGAATGTATCAGATAATGATTTATAACTAAAACTTAATACAGCTGCATGTGCTGTGTCCCATCAAAATATATAGTTATTTCAGTTACTTATAATTTTTTAATGTCTCTAGCTGGCCGTACCTCACACTATTTTTTTCTTCATATTTATTATTATTGACCTAAAATTAACTTTAGGTAATCGTGCATTTCAATTGAAATTAAGTTAAAAGTACCCTGAATAATTAAGTAACGCTCAAGCATATTTCCAACACAGTAAAAATCATGAAAAATACGTAATTCGTATCTATACGCATAAAAACATGAATTGTTCAAATGTTTTCTTTATTTAATTTTAACTGAATCGAAGGGAAGAATAAGCAGTCAAAAAAGTGAAAATAGGCTTAGCAGGAGGCCATGAACAGCAAATAGAAAATTTTGCTGGTTTATTAACTCATTATACCATAAATTGTTTCCTGATGTTTCGCTACTATAAAAGATTTTTGACCGCAACAACAAACTATTATCTAAATAATCGTATATATAACGATACGAATAAAAAACTTAGTTTTCCAGCAACATGTCATTCTCTACATTTTATCTCAATAAAAAACATCATTGATGAAGATGTTAGTCTTTTTATTGTCTCAAAAGTACACGTTGCAGATTCTTCATGATTTTGTGATTTTTGAAGTTCCAGCTTTAAATAGCACCTTATAATCAGAAATGTTGTAGAAATGTTTAAGTTAAATAGTTTCAGAATACAATTCTGGAATAACGTTTGGATCTCAGATACCTTCGCATCGGAACAAAAGATATAATTATTTCAATAAGGAAGATAAAGACAGGAGTGAAAGAAGCCAAGTAAGTCTAACGAAATAGCAAAGTTAAAATATATAACCGTAATCTTTTAGTGCGTTAGCCAGTGCATATTTGAGTATCTCCGCCTGGTAAGTAATATTCCGAACTTTCTACAAAATATGCATCCAATAATTTTTAGTTGGATTACGACAAAACCCCTTCAGAAACACTGTTAATTAAATGGCTTCAAGAACATGTCACTGGAAATGACATGGACAGAATAAAAGAGTTAAGGAAGGCTAGAAGCTGTTTTTCTAAACTCACGGCATCCGGTAATGCTGCAACAGATTATTTAAGATCCTAATAAAAATTATTTTTTATTTTACCAGACACTGATGATGGCTGCGAGATGACCACAGAGCTTTCCAAATGTCTAGAATTAGAATTAGAATAACTTTAGTATTAGCTTTCATTGGTAACGTTGATAGGATATAAATATTGGTAAAACCGAGTTAGTAACAAACAATTAATAATAAATATTTCTAATACATTTCACTTAATCCTAGAAATTTAAGTCTTTTGCATGAAGATCAATTAAATACCTTTATGATTACCATTATATTGTTGTTTTTTTAAGCTAAGAATATAATTTAAAATTTCAATTGTACTTATATTCTATAAATTAAAAACCAGTAACTCTTCTTCAAAACTTCGCACTGAAAATGTGACCGGTCAAAAAAAAAATGAATAGCTCTTTGAATGGTTTAGAAAAAAACGACTATTAAACATGTAAATTACACAGAAGACATGAGACTATAAGAACGTATACTTTTTTGTGTGAACTAGGCGATGTTGCTTGAAGACGTACTCAAACTTTGAGCAAGAAAAGATAAGAGTTTCATTTTTTGCTTATGTTATTACTTGAATTTTGTCCTAGAATTGAGCTGGAACAGAATAGAATTCGATGAAAGAATTATTGAAATCGGACCACAGACTAAGAATATTTTCCCTTTGAATTTGGAGAATGTTAAAGTTATGTGTTCAATTTGCTGCACAGTGTATAAAAGAAAGTCTTTAATGGTTGGGAAATATTAAGTATATCCTACTCAGAACGCGGTAAAAACATTTCGAAATCATAGCTCCCATAACACAAATTAAAATACGGTTTTCCTACCCCGTTACATATGTGGAAATAATCCAAACTGAAAGATCCAAGATAAGAGCGAATCCGAGAATCCGTTCAATTAACAGAACGTCTCAGATTGAAACGCTCGATGAGTGAAAAAGCAACACTTTTTTAATTAGATTTCGAAATTGGAATTTATTATACCGGTAGATTCATTAAAAGTTTTTACTGGTTTTATGAGTTTGAAATTTTAATTTTTTCGGACCCCTCACAGTTGTGACACATAAATATTAATAAAACGTTTGTTTTTTTTTATATTAAAATGTACGCGGCATCGGGAATTTTTTCGAACATTACATAGCGGATTTATACTTTGCTTAGCCGTAATATGATTATACTTAATGTTCTTTAAATTGGCTCTAATTTTAGTAAAAATGTTACAAATTTATTAATAAAAAATTCCAATTTAAATCATTGATTTTTTCAGTAGGATTGCCAAACAAATCACGTAGATAAATCAAAAAACTTTATATTGCCATTGGAAAAATTATTTCTTTGTTTCCATGAAAAAAAATCACATCTGTTTTATTTACAGCCCCTTCATTCTAGGCCTGGGTAACACTATGTTGAGTTGCGCTATTGAGTTGTTGTTGCTCTCTGAGTTAACGAATTATAACTCAACGGTTAATGAATGATAAGTCATTTATTAAAGCTTTACGAGATCCGAGACTGGAATTTGCACATCTAAAAAAACAATCATCATCATCAGTCATCAACAGTTTTTCTGAGTAACGTTTTACTACTTTGTTCAAACAACTAAAAAAAGTCATCTCGATTTTCCCTGCAACAGAACCGAATCCAAAGAAGAAAGAAGGTGTTCTTATAAAATCGATCTCTTAATTTTTCGCTTGAAGGATTCAGTTTGCCAGTATTATACAGTAAAACGTTAGGGCAAAACCCGGTTTTTCTGCTTAGTGTTGTTTAGAAATATTGACCGAAACGTATAGAAACCCCAGTTTCCAAGAGTTTTCCAAATAAATGATTATAAACTTTCGCTTTTTAAATTCGGGGAAATATTTTTGGAAAAATAACCAGAATGAATTATTAGATTCTGATTTATTTTCCTGACTGCGTTTACTTGTTATGATATTCTTATATTTCCTGAGTCTCAGAAAAAAATGGAGAAAAAGAAAATCATCAGAAAAAAATGGTTGTTTGCGTTTTCGATTAAAAACTTTTAGTATTGTAATCGGTTTCGAATAAAACCTTAATGGTTTTCAGGGAAACACGTGAGAAATTTATTTTCGTTTTCGCCTCGAATTCGACGCTGAAAAAAGTTTTTGCTAAATTTTGACAAAGCTATAAATATATATTGTAATTTTTCGCGTAAAAGACCTCCAGATCGTCAGTAACTCTACAACACAGAGCGTTTTTGAGTAGAAAAAAAAATTAACTCAAACCTAAAAAACCACTTTTTTAACAACCTCTGCAGTCTTCAGAGGAATTGAGGTGATGATATTTTCAAATAATCTGTTATAAACTTCCACTTATTCTGTTAGTTTTTTATTAGAAAACTGTTTGATTTTGTTTCAAATTCGACGTGGGAAACGGATTTCAAAACTTTTTACTTAGATCAAATCGATCCGATCGATCAAAGTTGGTAGTGAGTGAGCGATGATGATAATGATGAATTTCAACTATCCGGGAGTTAAGAAGCCTTGTACATGCACCATACTGAAATGTATTCAATTTTACAATTTTCAAAGCATACTTCGTGGGAACTACGTAATTTGTAAGTACTTTTTCGTCAGCTTGAAATTGCGAATAGCTAGAAACATTTCCATATTAAATGCAAATGGATATGTAGAAAAATGGAATAATTTCTGATTGTTTGATCACACTAACTGAAGCAAATCCGAAGCCCAACAAAAAAATATATAAATAGTCATTTAATTTGCTTTGCTTGTTTTCTTAACTATTAACTCGGTTATAAAACCCTTTTGCGTCATGCCTCTACAGGTCCTTAAGATAACTACACTTCCAGTCCCTTACAGCAATAATTATTGCAAAATATCCGAATTTTCGACAGCATTCATAGAGCATTAACTAAATTTTAGATGAAGCAAGGAAAACATCACATTTGATAATTACTTGCCCAATAAAAAGTCTACGTCTAAGTCAACCCTCGTTAAGCATTCTACAAGATTATAATGTAATCAGTTAATGGTGCTTATTAATGTAAGACATATTGAACGTCGTTTGGTTGCTTCTTGTTAAGACATTGCTGAAATATTGATTTGAGTATTTTTTTCCTTATCCGTTTCTTGAATGATAATTTTTCTTCCAGTGCAGCCATCGAAAGATTTTTCCAGAGCCAGTAAATAAGAATTTTCCACCATTTTTTTATTCCTGAAGTGCTCAATATGCATAAACTCTGTCATCGTTTTTATAAACTACCTTGAGAAACATATCCATTACAGTAAATTAAACTTTACAGTTTTAACAAGGTTTTGACCATTTTAACTTGTTATCCACAGCTAATATTAACAGATGCTGATAAGAATAATCACAAGCGATTTAGAATTTCGAAGAAAACTTAATGTAATATAAAATATTAACCATGAAGGAAGAAATGTAAATTGTGAAAGAAGACCTCTGAAGCGGGTCTCTGAAAAATGTTTGCTTCAACAATAATTCCAATAATTGTCCATAAAACACGCTAAAAAAAACAATGTTATCAGAAACATAAATAACTTTAAACCTGCATGTACAAGACACCTGAAATTTTGCAGCTCTTTAATGCAACTTCCCGCTCATCCTGAAACTGTCCACTTTAAGGTCTTGGCATGCAAACAACAATTTCTCCATCATTAACATTAAATTTTACATGAACCTCTTCCGCTTTTAAAGCAGCGATTTACCATGAACAAGAGTTTGCACCCTTTATCGCATTCATCCGATCCAGAATTTCGGTCATAACTGATTCGGAACGGTGCACTAAACTCAAAACGAGTATCTCGCACTGGCGTTGCAATGCCATTAAACTAGATAAGGATGAATTCAGTTAACGTTTTATTTGTTCCTCGTGTCAATTGATCGAGACGGGGCAATGGAAATTAAAGATAACTGATTATCCTAAAACACTTTTCAATGCACTGCTTGGGCCTCAGTTTAGTCATAAGGAGGTGAATTATTGGTCAATCTTCTTACATGCCTTCTTACATGTCTATTGCTTTAAAGTTTTTTCCTGACAGTTTTAATAGAAACATATATCCACATATCTCCGCTTTTTATCTAAAAAAAATTGTCTAATGGATTGAATGTAATATTTTGGTAAATATAAACAATGATTTTTGCGTCAAGTGTATTACTGGAGTGAATGGAAAAACTAGATGGTGTCTGGTCCGTGGCTCTACTTCTATTTGCAAAGAGGCTATTTTGTTGATTAAATCGTAAACAAGGAAAATTCCCAAAGTTTCTTTATCTCCTTGTGCCCGGGCCCGCCAATGATTCCCCAAATCTCGGAAAGTTAAGAACATAACTGGCTTGGGAAATCCGACCAAATCGGTGCACTGATTGTATTAGGGCATTCTTGTTGTCATTAAGAGGCGTTTAGTAGCGGCAGCTAAAAGCTTATCGACTCCGGAAAGGCGGAAACATTTAATTTCTCCATCCTGAGACCAAGACATGCACTAATGGATTAAAACCTAAAATGTGCAATGCGATTTTCAATTTCAGAAATAAAATGTCTGCGTCCAAATTAAGTTTCAGTGTTGTTTCTTCTAAAAGTTCTTGAACTCTCAATGTGCAAACTGCTGATAATTGACTATGAATAAAGATGCTTCGATGTTATTGTGTAAATTTTAATTATTCACTATCGCAGACATATAGACTTTGCAATAAACGATCAGACTTATCGTCTGTTGCAACAATTTATTACTAAGTGATTAAATATGTAAAATCCAAATGCACATTTGGATTACATATACAAATATGTAATAAAAATATACAATTTCGCCTCAAAATTGTAAAAACCGCATAAAAACTCTAGCTTCAAGCATGATAAACATTGAAGTTATCGAGTTTTTTTGCGCATTTTCCTGAGCATCTTCAACGAAGTGTACCAGTGTACGCTTTCCAGCAAACTGCATCTGAAGATGAAAGCGACTCGTGCTTGCAAAACCTCAAGAATAAATGTTATTTGACGACGGGTTATTAGCCAGAAAAACTCCCCAATTTCAAGCGATAGCCCAACGTTATTTGTAGCGAACATTATTATGTAAAATATTGACTGGAAAATTTTACATTTTCAAACACATATAATCAGACTAATTAAATCTGATTCAATTTTGATCGGAATCAAATGTACTCTATTATTACTTCCAATGTATTAATTAAGTTTTATAGTTTATTTATTTAACTGTCAGATTTTTCAAAAAAGTACAATCTCGTGCAGAATGTTCAATATAAATAATTCTTTAGTCCAAATCATCCCAGAACCCTGTAGCATGCGAATCAGGTACATTATCACAAAAAAATATATATTTTTGTAATATGTAAGTAATGTTTGTTTGTTTTTAGTTCATAAAATTATTTTTTTCGTGGGCGTGCATATTTTATGAGTAATGAAATATACAGGGTGTCCCGAAATTAGGTGGCCAAACTGAAACAGTGAAATATGCTCTCAAAAGCAAGTACCGAATTTTTCCTTTGGATTCTAAGCCACCAACATGATTTAAAAAGTATTTTATGTTAGAATGAGGAATGAATTTAAATTTTCTACAACATGATCTGCAAGAATTGGTAGAGGATACTCTTATAAGCACTCGGTTAGAAATGTTCTTCCAGCTGATGATGCAGCTGATTCCAAGCAGGTCGATAAGTCGAGGTGGCCCAGTAAACTTGCCAGCTCGATCGCCTGATCTAAATCCTTTGGATTATTATCTGTAGGGTAATGTTGGCGCGGATAGAACATTTATAAACGTGTCAGTTCGGCGTCCTATCATTATTTTTGTGCTGGTTTTTTTTGGTGTGTAACAATGGAAAAGTGAAGTTGTCAATCTAATAATAATCAATAAATAGAAATTAATAAATCAGCAATCATCCAATCAATCATC
>NW_026018647.1:0-17751 GCF_020466585.1 Dendroctonus ponderosae | reverse complement strand
GTCCATCTTCCGTTGTTAATGTTGCGCATATAACCGGCTCGTTGTGAATGTTTGACCATCCGTCAATCGACATGTTAACACTTTTCCCCGAAAGAGATAAAAAACATGCCTCTTTTTCTAGTATAAATCTCATCCAAAAGGCTCAATGCGACCGTTTTTCGAGAAGGAGGACTGTATCCAGGTCTCAATAGATGAATGGTTTTCTTGACTTCCGAGTTCTCGATACATCTAAAACTTGAGTTTGTGGCAAATATGGCCTTAGCTGTTTTGTTTCTCAATAAGATGTTTTTCCCCTGCTAAAGTTCGCCTAACGAAATTGGACATTGAGGGTTGGCTTTCACCATTCTTTCGCTTGGAAGCCGACTCGGTAGTTGTTTGCGTGTAAGATGATGGAGATTCTGGAGGTGAGTTGGAGCTTGTCGAGGGAAATGTAAAGGAGGAAGACGCACTCCCAGTCGCAAAAAAGTTGTTGTTGTGCCTTGTTTGTTTTGTTGCCTCTTACAAACGTCATGGTGTGGCTTCAGTCTTTGTACTATGCCTTGAATCTCTTTCTTAAACTGTTTGCAAGTTGCTCTGCATCTTGACTTATTGGCAGAGGTGGTTTTGATGTAAAACTGCCAAATACTGTCTTCTTTTCTTCCAGCCATTGCGTTCTTTTAAAACTGGCTTATTATTATTATTACACAAACACAAAAAATCTACAAACTTTTCAGCATTAGCCTCTCTTGAAATTTTGTGACGAAGTGAATAAGACCGAAGAAAGGAGAGGGCATTTATAGATTACGCCGGGCAACGTGCGAAAACGAGTCGCGGGCCGTTGCGACAAGAACTTTCCGTCCAAAATGCGTTCGGACAAGTATTGAATCGGTTCAACTTAGCTTTAATATTCTCGGCAACAATTGCAATGACTTTAAAACAGCTAATTAAGCGGATTTATCAATTGATTTCATAAAAATTAAACCATGGTTTTTTGATTAATTGAAATAAAGCAGTGATTTTTTATTTTTTTAATAAAAATCAATTTTTGCCCAACACTGCGGTGCACGCCAATGCTTCTTCTGCGAAAAAAGTACTTGCTCATTCTACATGTTGTTGGGAAAAAAATGATTTTTCGGTTTTGTTGCAGAACTGCATTTGTAATGGTCCAGCTCGTAGGACCAAAATGTAAGGGTCTCGCTGGGCCAAATGATGCGGGCAAGATCCGTAAAAAGGAGGGAATTTCTGCGTTTCGAAGTACCAATGCGATTGTTGAGGGACGAGTGTTTAGTGGGTCCAGTTGGAAGCAGCTGCAGGAAATAATAAAGCTCGGACGATTCTAATGTGCCTACCTAGCCCTGGTAAAGACCGTTTATTGTCTAAGCGTGAGCAGTTTCCAGTTTTCCTGATTGCTAGTTGCCAATGTTGTCGGCAAATATCCCCTAAAAGTTGCCCACGGTCTGCAAGTCAAAGTCACCTACTTCTAATGGAGTACTTCTATGCGGTGATGTCATACTAGGGAATTATTCCCTAGTTCTAGGGATTTCTCAGGCAGAAGGAAAAAGGGATTTGTTAAAATTATCTAGAAATGTCTTGTTTATCTGCAAAAAAAGTAATTCTGGAAAGAAAATATTAATATGTCGGACTACAGAAGGTTAACAAGTAGAGAGGAGCCACAATTTATTTTAAGAAATCTCAATTAATTAAGAATCTTCTTTAAGGTCTTCAATTTTCCCGAAATTATCTTTATTGCGATGCAAAAATCACCTGCAGTGAGTGTGATTTGCAACTGCCTCATCTACATATAAACTTTGTCAAATTCATACTTAAACTAAAGCTTGAAGTTAAGAGAATAAATAAGAAGAATTCAAATTGGAGGAAAAATATTGGTTTAATTTTTTATTTTTTTATTTTGTAATTTTTAGTTTCCAATAACCTTTTACGTTTCACTTACCATTTTTTATTAAACAGTTTTATTTATATTTTTTTTGAAAATTTAGGGAAAACAAAATTTTTTAAGTGACCATGTGGTTATTTAAATTTTACCGATCTGGCATTACTGCTTCTATGTGGTTCTTCTAAGTTACCTATGTGCACCATGCATTGAAATTCTATTGGCAACACTGAAAGAGGACGACATTACAAAAACTATCCAAAAATTTACTGGCAGTGTTGCCTTGCAAGTGTGCTTTTAGAGTTAAAAGACGCTAAAATAGAGAAATTTGGACAGAAATATTAAACAAAATATATTTATTTAGTGGTTAGGTATTAAGTAAAATTTATTCACAAATACTTATGTATTATATATCAATATATATATTATTATGTCTCAAAACATTTATAATAAGTAAACACATAATATACTGTAGGTCTCATTTAAAAAATCGCCCATTTGTCGCCATGTCGCAGAATAAAAAAATTGGTCGCAAACCGATTATTAAAATCGCCCAATTGGCGATAAATAGGTGAGCTCGATTGTGACCTTTAAGTGCCGTTTACACGCTCAATCAATCTGAAAGATCTGGCTTGCACAAGCCCGATCGCTCAAGCAAATACGTGTAAACGCAGATCTGAAGTTTGCGACCGAAAAAACCGAAAAATTTGGATTGGGAAAAATCTATCCTGACAGAAAATCCACTTCAGATCGTTCTCTTGAGCGTGTAAACGATGTTCAAGGCAGGTTTATGCGTTTCGAATTAAATATTACGCTGTATATGCGGAATTCTCTTTGTTGTATTATCGTTTAAAGCATTTACTTCATAGTTACTAAGAATAACAATGTTAAGCACAAAAATATGTACTACTAGTAAAAAAACGTTATTTACAGATCGGGAAGGTATTATTCCATAAGAATGTACTACTACTGCCTACCTACTTATTTACTACCTACTGCAGAATTTCCATAGATTCTGTAGTAGGATGGGTGCAAGTTACAAGTACATTAGCCGTCATTTTCTTTAGACCTCCCATTAACTTGAATTTAACATAGTTATCCATATCTTCTTCCAATAAATAATATTAAAGTTACATAAAAATATGTGCTAATTTTCATATTGCATGACCAACATAGTAGGTATTTAACGTAAATACACGACGATAAAACGAGATTTTTCCATGGCAGATACTTGTTTCTTCTTTTTATCCTCTAGTATACCAAATAACTATTTTTGAGGTGATTATTTATATTACTATAATGCAGCTGAGAAACAAACAAAATACAAATTTAAAATATGCGGGGTGTTCCGTAAATATCTTAAAATATTTTAACAGCGTGTTCTCCTAGCCATTTTAGAAAGGGGTCTTTCTGAGAATTTTTTTAATTTGAGGTCTCATTTTTGAGACATTTGATCTCCAAAATAGCGAAAAATATTAGTTTTTCTTCTTTTTCTTTAAAACGGTTGAACATAGAAACTTTTGGGAAACATTTTTGTATACATTATAAGCTAATTGACTTCCATTTTATGATAGTGTTTCGTGGTTTAGTTTGCTTTTATACAGGGTAGAAATGTAGAATCCCTACTTTTGTTTTGTTCAGAACTTTTTTGTATGCACTTTTATCAACATAATTTTTTTAATTACCACAAGTTACTTATCAACTTTTTTATTTCTTATTGTTTTTTCTTTAGGGCACTAGTTTGCCCGCAAAAAAATTAAATCGGTTCGGCTACATCAAAACTTTCCAAGCCGTTGGATTGGGAGAGGTCAAGAAGCTCCTATAAACTAGCCTCCTAGATCTCCGGATCTAAACGCGCTTCATTTTTACTTCTGGGGCCATTTAAAAAATACGGTGAATTCAACAGAAGTGAATACAATTAAAGAACTTCAGGAAAAAATATTTAATATTTCTATTGAAATAAAAACTTCAGTGCAAACTTTACGGTGTATATATTTTAATTTCATTAAAAGACTGCGATTATGCCAATAATGTCAAGGTGACCAATTTGAACAGCTGAGAAGTTAACATTAGAATGGTTATTTACATGTAATTTTGTTTGTTTATATCGTTGCGCATATTGTTACCATGTTTTATTTAAGTAAAATTTATTCAAACATAATAATTGTAATCTGAACCAAAATACACAATTTAGAAAAATAATTTAGGTTGTTAGTAATCAACTAATAAAGCATACCAAATTTGCTAATATAAAAAATAAAATAAAAATACTAGATTTTAAAAAATTAACTTAATTACTTACACATTTTGAGAACAAAAAAGAAAAAAAATTTTTTGGGTAAACTAGTGGCCTTAAGAAAAAACAATAAGAGATAAAAAAGTTGGTAAATAACTTTTAGTAATTAAACAAAATATGTCAAGAAAAGTTTAAATGTACACAAAAAAATTCTGAACAAAACAAAAGTAGCGGTTCCACATTTCTACTCTGTATTAAAGCAAACTAAACCACGAAACACTATCATAAAATGGCACTCAATTAGCCAAAATTGAACTTTCTATGTTTAACCATTTTAAAGAAAAACAAAAAAACTAAATTTTTTCGCTATTTTGGAGATCAAATATCTCAAAAATGAGACCTGAAATTAAAATAATTGTCAGGAAGACCCCTCTCTAACATGACTAGGAGAACACGCTGTTAAAATATTTTAACATGTTTACGGAACACCCTGTATATCTGTAATACAATAGACAAAATCAAATCTGTTTTTCATTTATACTTAGATACATTAAAATGATCTTCACATACATGGGCAGTAGTCTTCTCAGAATTATCCTTGTGAGCTCTTCTGCATGAATTTAACCATTTTAAACGCCGGCTTTTATCTTTTTATCTCGTGGTACACGAATAAATAGCTTATGTGGTGTTTTGTAGTTGTACTAGGGCACAGTGGCACCATACAGCATTTGTAATATTGTTTTTGTGTTGCTTCCATTATTAATAAAGCACAGCACGAATTTTGAACAGTCAAACAGCCAGTCCAATTCAACGACAAGAAGTACTCCTGCATTGGCTTTCGATCGAACGAACTAGCGCTATGACGTCACGACCATTTCCGCGCGTTTAGTGTAGTTTCAAATGAATAGCCGGCGGTCCCAACATTAATTGCTTATTGCAAATTAAATATTGCGATTTGAGAGCTGATATTTGGGGACTTAAAAAATGTTCAAGTTCCCAGTTGTGGTTCGTGTGCAAGCACCAAAGTCGCCGGATCTTCACGAATTGTCGAGCGTCAAAAGTCGCCCGTCTGCGAGTGCTCTATCTTAATGTGACCGACCAGGGGGAGACTAGATTTCCGATGTTCACGACTTTGTGAGCTTGGTGACCACTTTCGAATATGTTTACGTGACTTTGGGAACACTTCTTTTCGACTACGATAACCTTTCAGTTGGGATAACTCACTGTGACTTCGATAGTTTTTCGGCTGGGTAATTCACTCCAATTTGTGACTACCTTTCGGAATGTGAAACCGGTTCGATTGGGATAACTGCGATATGTAACTTCGATAACATTTCGATTGAGATAACTCACTGTAACTTTCGCGATAGTTCGGAGACTTCTTTGAGTGTGTGTTCGACCGTTCGACTTGTAGCTTGTAGCCCTTGATCGACTATGCCTCTAAAACTAACTGCTAAACTTAAAATTTGATCATTTTTCAACTGAAACCCGGTTCACGGCAATGGAAATTATGGAAACAAAAACTACTTTCTAATTTTACAGACAATTGAAAACAAAAAGGCTTTTTTGAGTTTTTTTGGAAAATGGCACAGGTTTTGCTTAAAAAATTGAAATCCGTTGAACTGTCCGAGAAAATTAGCGTTAAATTTAACATTTAATAAAATGAAAGTGTAGAAACGGTGCACACCAATGGTTTCTCTTTAACACTTTAAAAACAAAAAATATTTCAGATTTTATATGCAGTTCGGAAGAAAAACACTACTTTGGCTTTTTAGCGGAATTGCACAGTTTTTCAATAAAAAATTAAAATCCGTTGGACTGCTAGAAAATTTGCGTCAAATTTAACATTTGATAATTTCTCAGCCAAAAAACGGTAAACGTCAATGGTTTTTATGCGAACAAAAATTTGTCTCTAATTCTGCATTCAGTGGGGCACAAAAATGCTTTTTTGGGATTTTTCTCTAAAATGCACAGTATGTGGATAAAAAAAATAATCCGTTGTCCTATCCGAAAAAATGTTTGCTATATTTAACATTTCATAATTTCAAGGCATAGAAACGGTGCACACCAACATTTTGGCGGTAGACGCAAACACCTATCAAATTCTACATATAATTGGGCTCAAAAAAGCTCTATTGGGTTTTTTGCTAAATTGCCCAGCTTCAGATTAAAAGAAGAAAAACCGTCGAATTGTCCGAGAAAATAAGCGCTATATTTGCACACCTCACACTTCTGTTAGGTAGTTTCCAAGAAGTGTTTTCCAGCCTTAGCTGCTTCACGGTCTAGAAATGCGATAAATTTAAGTTTTAGTTAACTACCGTACTCAAATATTCAAGTGTCTATTAATAGGTTTACACATATCACATTTTTGTGCATACAAATAGTTGGACTATTTTTAAAACGATCGGCAAACTTGATGTTTAATAACGATTCAGTATGGGAAAATTCACTGTGTAAATCCCCAGCTACTCACTTATAGAGACAAAGAATGCCCTCTATAGAGCAAGAATCCAGTCACTTCGAGTCTATTGATTCTTTTGGAGTTGGCTGATTCACTTGAGCGAAAGTTCACTTTTGAAAGTTTAGAGCCCATGCGCTAACACCCCCCACGTTTTCCATCGATTTTCTTATCGCACGTTTCAAGCCCCCGCAGGAAGCGCTTTTTCTCATCATCTCACCGTTTTCGTTCCACTTTCTATGCGTTTCCAAAATACAATGCTGAAACATCCTGCTACTGAAAATAATGTAAATTTTCCGATACAGTGCGCGTTTCTGGAACAATAAAATGGCATTTGCAAATAGTTCGGCGCTGAAAACTCCCACGGCTCTGGAACAGCTTTTAGAAGAGATAAATTTCCAGAGAACCAAGGAAATGCGTCAACTGTTGAAAGATGGTAGGCACACAAATGGGCAGCAGGGTTTTTGGGTAAGACATTTTCATCTGGTTTCTAGATTCAGGATTTGTGATGCTCCAAGGCACAACTTACTGGACCGATCTGTTTGTGCGGCACTTTCTATTCCAGAACGATTCCACCATCGATTGTGATGATTTGTTGTTTTTCGTCCGGAAAAAACACGTCAAAGGATCTCCGAGATATTTGCCGAAGTTCGAGGTAATTTTGATTGAACGTCGCTGTGTGTTTAGTGTCGTTAAGTTGGGCTGGGTTTTAGTTGGGGATGAGGAGTTTTCAAAAATTCTGTGGCACCTTGAAACCCAATTCCATATAGAAACTTTTTAGTCTTTTAAGAGTTTTTCGAAAAATGCAGTATTCTTGCGCAAAAGGGCAAAAAATGATCGAAATCATGTAGAAATTCGTATTGGCTTTGACAACTTTTGCAGACTAAGTTTAAATTATTTATTCCTGTCGAACCAACTTAGCTGGAAAAGTCCCTGTTATGGCGGATAATGGAACGCACTAAAGTCTACTGTCACCGTAAGGTTCAGCTCAATCTTAATATTTTCTGAGTTTTTACGAATTTTTGAACATCCTAGTGCAGTTTTATATCAGCAACTCGTTGCAGCTTGAGTTGCAATAATTTATTCCTGCGGAACCAATCAAGCCGAAAAAAGCGTTTTGCAACCTTTCATAGAAGCTTTTGCCTACTACAGATGTGGCTAAACTGATTCAAATCGCACATTTTTCTGAGCTTTGGTGAATGTTTCAACCTCTGAGTGCACAGTGTCAACGACAACTCTTTGATACCAAGTTTATGAATTCATTTTTGCAAAACCAACCCAGTGTGGAAAATTTGTCTTACGGCATTTAAACGCTCGCTCAGTTTCCTTTTGATGCCATAAATTGCATTTCCGTCACGCTTTTTTGTCAGATTTTACAACTTTTTGATCATCAGTGTCCATTAGGAGCGGCAATTCGTTGTAGAGTGAGTTTAAAAAATGCATTCCGGCAAAATTGGTCACTGCAAAAAGGCGCCTTTTACAGAATTTAACAGCGCACGTTTTTCTCAACTACTGTAGAAAAACTGACTACAATCGTTTTTTTTCAGAAACTTTACTGATTTTTTCTTTTTTTGTCCATGAAGAGCGACAATTTGTTGCAGGAGTGAGTTTTAAAAGTTGATATTTACAAATTCTATCGAGATAGAAGAGCATATATTGTGGCATTTAAGAGAGTGGATTTTCATTTACTAAAGCCACAAAATTCAGTTCAATCTTCAGTCTCGGGAAATTTTACGAATTTTTAAACGTCCGAGTGCCTAGTAAGGGCAATTCGAGCAAGTTGAATTTCAGAAATTAATTCCGTAAAAAACTATAGAGGTAAAAAATTGCTTGTTATGGCATTTAAAAGTGCATCTTGCTCTGTGCGAATGCACAAAAACAAAATTTTAGACATTTTTTATCATCTGAATGTACATGAAGAACGACAATTTGTTGCAGGAGTGAGTTTTAAAAGTCGATTCCTGCAACCTCTATTGAGATAGAGAAGCCCATGTTGCAACATTTAAAAGAGTGCATTTTCATTTACTAAAGCCACAAAATTCAGTTCAATCACGCTGTCTTGGGAAAATTCACAAACTTTTTAACATCCGAGTGCCTACTAAGAGCGGCAATTCGTGCAAAGGTGAAATTCAAAAATTTATTTCGGAAAAACTTATAGAACTGAAAATATGCTTTTTATGGCATTTAAAATGCCATAACAAGTGCGGACATTTTTATGTAGTAATTCAAAAAAACTAAATTGGAACGTTTATTTTTTTGCAATTTTATGAATGTTTGATCAGCTGAGTGTCCATGAAGAGCGACAATTCGTTGCAGCAATGAGATTCAGAATAGCATTTCTGCAAACCCAATCCAGATACAACAGTGGGTTTGATGGCATTTAGAAGCGGGTATTCTACTTTAATACCTTAAAGCTTATTAAATGCTTAATTAAGTGCGGCAATTCGTGCGCAAACTGAATTTCAAAAATGAATTTCGGAAAAACTCTCGAGATATTATAACGCAGGTGGCGGATTTAAAAGAGCATATTTTGCGTTACTAATTCCAAAACATTTTGTTAAATCGAGCGTTTTTCTGAAATTTTACATATTTTTAAATTTCTGAGTGGGGCCTTCTAAGGGTGGCAATTCGCGCAAAGTGAATTTCAAAAATTAATTCCCGAAAAACTTATTGAGATAGAAAATCGCATGTTACGGCAGTTTACAGAGAGAATTTTCTCTGACTGATGCCCTTAAAATTGAGGCAAATTCCCCTTTTTCGGAAACTACGAATTTTTTTACATCTTAGCATTAAGAGCCCCAGTTCGTGGCAGAATGAGTTTCAAAAGTTGTTTCCCGGAAAACCTGTTGGGACAGAAAAGCGCATGTTGCGACATTTAAAAGAGCACATTTCCCTTTAATTATACCTCAAAAATTAGATTAATGGCGCGATTTTCTAAATTTTACAATTTTCCCATTAAGAAATTTAATATGTTTTGCAGAGTGAGTTTCAAAAATGCATTTCCAAAAAACATATCGAGTCATAAAAACACATGTAACGGTATTTAAAGAGCACGTCTTGCTATAAAATTGAGTAGAATCGCGAAATTTTTAAACATCTGAGTGCCGCTTTATTGAGTTATTGAGTTTATTATTAGAGTATTAACAGCCGCAGTTTGTTGCAGAGTGAGTTTCAAAAATGTATGCTCAAAAAGTTGCCACAAGAACGCGTCTTACAGCCTCTGAAAGAGCACATTTGTCTTTGTTAATGCTGCAAAATGTAGTTCAGTGGAATTTTTTTCTGAGATTGTACAAATTTAAAAAAATTGAATCTGTGTCGTGTCAATTGAGAGTGAAATCTCATTGTAACTTGGATTTCAATCATTTATTCCTGCAGAACAGATTGAGCAGCCAAAATCCCTGTTATGGCACTTGGCAAAGCGCACTTTTACCTCTTAATGTGGCATCATCCACTCATGAAACTCGCATACGCTTTTCTTTGCGGTGGATTTTGAGAATAAGTTTACTTTTTATTGTTTGTCTGCCTGGATTGATTCGTATCCGGACGCGATAAAACTGACAGAAAATGCATTAATTTAGCGTTTTTTATTAATATTTACAATAGAAAAAGTATACGCGATCGGATTAAGCTGTAATTCCAAGCAAATACTTTCGTTTTGAGTAAGTTGCGTGAAATTTATTGCTTTACTGCACCAGTAAAAATTTACAACCCAATGTAAAATAACATATTATTTATCCGTGGTTTATAGATTAGCGCCATTGTAGATTTAGGGCGCTTTATTAACTGTTTTTTTAACATCTGAATGGAATTTTGGCCGAAACTCATTGAGGATTAAGGTTGTTGGCCAAATTTGTTACTTTGCTTTAAATCACATGGAATTCCAGACAGAAGTGGATGTTTTCCGGAAAGACAGCAAAAAGCTTCCCATTGGGGACCCGGACATCGATTGGGAGGAAACCGTCTACCTCAACCTGATCATACACCAGTTTGAATATACTTTGACTTTGGCCATTTGCACGCGAACCAGCCCGAAGGAGCTGCAAGTCCTCAAAAGACACTCGCAGGTGATTAATTGGGGTTTATTGTCCCAAAGCGCTCTAACTTCAGTGATTTCAGAAAGTCTACGCGTCTCCTAGTAGGAGAAGAATGGACACCAAGGGCGACGTGGAGGAGATAACGTACCCCCACATTTGCTTCATGGTGGACAACTTCGACGAAGTCTTTCAAGACATTCTGGTGCGAGATGGCGAAATGGTCTGCGTTGAACTGGTGGCTGCTGATAAAGTGGGAACCGTTCAAGGCGTGATTTTTTTGGGTTCCATCCGATACGACGCCCTAAAGAAAGTCTACGACGCACGGGTAAGTTCAGTTAAAATGTTGGGGGATTTTAGATAATTTTTTAGCATCAGCTCAATTGGAAGACATTGGTTTATAACCGACAAAATGTGGCCTATAGGCCTGCCGCTCCCCATGCACTCTTGTCCGTTTGCGCCCACTATGCCGCTGCTGTTGCATCGGCCGTAAACTTTTCTATGCCGAAGTCACTAGGAAAACTCATTCTATTAGGACCAGATTATAAATGTTTGCTTGGAGTTCCGTATGACTCTAAATAGTTAAAGCTTTTGCGGTTATTTTATGAACAATCGGTAGATGGGAATTTGAACCTGACGTTTCTCTAGCGAACAACACTCTGAAGATGCCGAAGAAACTTATATCGATAAACGCCTAATAATTTCGATCAGATGATTTTCGCTGCTGAGTTTACAAATCCGCCGTTTTGCATGGCCATAAATAAATAATTTAATAGTTCGATAATCACATGTTTCTTCCACTTCGGATTAAGCCTCTATATTAATAGAAGGCTGACGGATATCCTGGATAGTCAGTTGTTTAAACAAGTGAATGTTGCATCGGTCACTAGTGCTTTTTTCAGCAGGAAATAATTCCTAGTTTGTCCGGATTTTCCCATTAGTTCCGGAACTACTATCAATGGCGGTTTCACACGTTTCTGTGTATTTAACAGCGTGCGTACTTCGCCTTAAACATTTATAATAAAATAACATTTAATATCAACAATGTAGCGCTGAAGTGAGCGTCATACTTGGCAATTGTTTAAGCTGGAATGATTCAGGTTCAAACAGTAGAATTAAAAAAGGGTTTTTTTTATTGCAGCAGTCGAGCCTGGGCACAAAAATGGCACAAAAAATGACGTTTGGCCTATTTTCGAATTCCACTGCCCAACGATGTGAATTTGTGCGAATGAAGGGCCCACAGGGCAAAGGCCACGCGGAAATGGCGGTCACCAAGCCCAAAGGCTCAGGAGTGGAAACGCCCACTTCTGAGCCGGGATTCTGCGCCACTGATATGTGGGATTCCGACTGGGAGGTGACCATAATAAACTATTCAAATAAGTGAAGAAATCACTGAACTTTCTGGCTTGTTTCAGGATGAACAAGACGATTGTCTGTACCGCTCCCAAAGAAGACTGAGCGATCCGAGCGCCAATATTAACAATTTTGTGAGAGGCGGTTGGAGGACGAAGCTGGACGTGAAGGCGAGATCGGAAAGCGAGGGTCTGGACAACTGGGATAATGGTTTCAGTGAGATCGAAGCTGGCGACCTAAGAGATGGTAAGTACCAACTAGCAAAGTAGATTTATAAGATTTTCTCTTCGATTATGCAGGGTGTTCCGTAAGTCGATCGGATCTAACTTTTAATAAGAGAAAATGTCTGGCTCCTCTGCCTAGATTAACACTTTTTGATTATATAGATGTTATATAAGCACACATTTTCCGGGCGTTTTAATACTAAAATTGGCCCGTATGGCGCCAGCATGATTTTTCACTTGGGTTGCATGATTTTCATCTGAAATCCTCAGAAACCCACATTACCACTCACCGCATTGCATGCCAACTTTGCTTGTACATGTTTTCTTACTACTAAGGGAGTAGAAGCAGGACCTTGGCGATCACGAATTTCCTTCGCCTCAATGTAGTTGCCATATTTAGTCAAAAACACCCTCATACAGTTCTCATGTTGCAACCGACCCAAACTAACCCAAATCCCAATCAAGTTTTTGCTTGTTATAGGCCAGACTGGTCCTGCTTCTACCTCCAAATCGAGCTGTTGCGGCTGCTTCCGACGAAGAAAGCGAGGTTCCATCATTCTGCTTGAAATGTATGATCGACCGCCCTGCGTCAATCCCTCAAAATGCGCCCTCAAGGCCCCATTGGGGCCGCCCGAGCACAAGTGCGTCTGTACTCCGCATGTGAACAGTCTGCTGAATCAATCCGAGTACGAAGTGGGCAAGGAGAAGTCGAAGAAAAAGTGCAAGCAATTGAAAATTGTCAAGGATGCCAAAGGGAAACCGAACAAGTACAGTTCGGAGTTTGAGTTTGCTGATGATGCGATCAGTTTGAATGCGGAGAGTTTTGAGGAGCGGCCTCCGAGCAGGGCGAGTATTAAAAGCAATACGTCGATTGAAAAAAGCACCACCGAGAATCCGTATGTTACGGTCAATGGCAAGGAGGAGTTGCCATGTGTGGAGGAAATCGGGAAAATGCAATCGAAAGAACTCAATAAGAACATCAACATTAAGACTGAGGAACTAAACAACTGTCTGGACAATAATAAACAAGAGGAAACTCACACAAGAGCCAACAGAAACTTTGATGGTAACTCCAATAAGGTATCTTCAGTCAAGCAGATTTACTCCTACTGCACTCTTCCGAAGAACGCGAAGAAACCCACAAGCAAAACCAGCCATAAGAATGCCATTCCTCCGAAGCGAGTCACTCCTGATGGAACCAGCATTTACTACTGGTGCGACATTAACAAAAAACATCTAAACGGTAAAGGTTTTTTAGCGTTTTTTGTTATTTTCTCTGTGTTCCTTTCCAACTTTTAATGGCCTTTGGAATTATCTGTTGCAGAACTAGGCGATGGCGCCTACAATCCTCTATGGACGATGAGAGGTTTTACGCAGACTTTTCACTTTTGGAAGGAGAATAAGAGGGCGCAATCCGTACCACTAAATGCCTTTCTCACTTACGTTACCCTGCCATGGTGGAGCATAGCCAAAGGTAATAAGATTCACTGCTTTTCTCGATTTTTGATGAAAATATTTGTCAAGTAGTCCAGGGAGGGAAAGTTGGATACTTTTGCTTGTATCTTTTTAGAGGTTAGGAATTTCGTTACAAACCCAATTAGTAAAATATTGCTCTTCAGACAGCTATCAAAAAGGTCATAACGAAACATTGGATTTTTTGGCTCGCTTAAGAGATATTGGGAGTTTTAAGCTGCGGTGACATCTAAAATTTTACATTTTTGCATCCATCTTTTTAGAGGTTAGGAATTTCGGTACAAACCCCATTAGTAAAAGATAGCTCTTGAGACGAGCTATCAAAAAGGTCATAATGGATCATTTGATTTTTTTTGCTCGTTTTTGACTTGGTTTTAAACTTTGGTGAAACTTCAATCATTTTAGAGGTTAAGCATTTTTGCGCAAACTAAATGAGTGAAAGATAGTTTCTGAGGTCCCTGATCGAAACGGTGCCACAGATTTTTCAGGTAGCTTCGACGGTTAGCACGATGTAAGTGAAAATAGACAAAAATCATCAACATTTTGCTCTATTTCTTTTGAGGTTAGAAATTGAATGAAACTGATATGGACTAGAGATAGGTATGAAACGACCCTATTGAAATGATTCTTATGACACATTAGATAATTTGTGTCGTTTTCTAGATATGCAATGTTTCTTCCTTTTTTTGCTTCTATCTCTTTAGATGTTAACAATTTCGCTTAAAACCTCAAAAGTGCAATACAGTACTCAATACGCGCTATAAAAAAGATCATAATGGCTGATGGGATATTTTTGCTGGTTTCGGAGATATTGGGGTTTTAAGCTGCGGTGACACCAAAAATTTCATATTTTTGCTTGTCTTTTAAGAGATTAGGAATTTATAGAAAAACTGATGAAGTGAAAAATGGTTTTTGAGGTGCTTGATCAAAACGTTTTAACAATTTTTCAGGTAGTTTCAACCTTTTTCAAAGTAAAAGTGAAAATAGGCAAAAATCATCAACTTTCTTTTCTATATCTTTTGAGGTTAGAAATTTTAAGCAACTTCTAATGATTAGAGATTGCGCTCAAACCAAGCTAGCGAAATGGGTCGGATGATCAATTATATATGTTTTCACGTTTTCCAGATATGGACTGTTTTTGCCTTCTTTGCTTCTGTCTCTTTAGAGGTTAAGAATTTCGCATAAAACCCCAAAAGTGCAATACAGTTTTATATTATACGCGCTATCAAAAAGATCATAGTGGCTGATGGGATATTTTTACTGGTTTCGAAGATATTGGGGTTTTAAGCTGCGGTGACACCAAAAATTTCATATTTTTGCTTCTATCTTTTAAGAGTTTAGAAAGTTATGGACAAACTGAGAGAGTGAAAGATGGTATGTAAGATGCCTGATCAAAAAAGTTCTACCAATATTTCAGGTAGCTTCAACCGTTTCCAAGGTAAAAGTGAAAATAGGCAAAAATCATCAACTTTCCTTTCTATCTCTTTTGAGGTTAGAAATTTAAGGCAACTTGTATTGATTACAAATAGCTCTAAAACCGCTCTATCGAAATGGTTCGTATGACTAATTATATGTGTTTTAGCGTGTTCCAGATATGCACCGTTTTTGCAAGATATAAGTGAAAATTGACAAAAATCATCAAATTCCTGTTTTATCCCTTTTGAGGTTATAAATTTAATGCAGCTCATATCGATGAGAGATAGCTTTCAAACCGCCCTATCGAAATGGTTCTTGTAACATACAAGGTATTTTTTTCCGTTTCCCAGATATGCACTGTTTTTGCCTTTTTTTGATGTGATATTGGGTGTTTTAAGCTGTGGAAACCCCGAAAATTGTTAATTTTGCTTTAATTTCTTTAGAGGTTAGAAAGTTTGAGTGACATCCAACACCCTCTATCTAAATGTTTTCTATGACTCATCAAATATTGTAGACATAGTCCAAGAAATGCGGTATTTTAAAACTGGATTTCCTATTTTTGCCTTTCTTTTTAGAGGTTTGGAATTTCTGATCAAACCACATATATGATAGAATATAGTGCTCGATGCAGGCAATCAAAAAGTCTTTAGTTTAAAAAAAAAATTTTGGGTGCTATTCTATTTTAAACATCCGCACGCGCATTTATTTCCACATTTTTGCTTCTATCTTTTTAAAGGATAGAATTTTATAATCAAACCTATTCAGCAAAATGTAGTCTTGGAGACGCTCTAGAGAAAAAGTCCTTACGGCTTTCGAGCTATCAGCAACCGTATCGGAGATATGCCACTTTTAAAACTTTGAAGGCCCTTTAAGAGGGCAAAGGCCTAAACAAGCCCCAAGAATTATTTAGTACAATAGGCACTTGTGGTGGCTTAATGTTCAGAATTAAAATAAAATGTAGGTTGTTGGTTGAGATTTTGAATTACGTGCGATTGACTTTTTTGGGGCGTCTTAAAAAAAACGGTTTTTCAACCCTCAAGTGTCTGGAAAAGGGCAAAGCCCTACTCAGAGGTTTATCTTTTTTATGCCAAATTATAGCGAATTAAATTATCTTCCACAATGGCAATTACGATTGCGATATTTGCAGCCGTTTTCAATCTAGAAAGGACCAAAAAATTTCCAATATTCGAATGTCCCGTTTCATGGGTATTTCGTACTGGGGCAAAAATTACATTTTCGTCGCCTTTGGGGTCGAGTTTCAAAGCTTTTTTATAATTCGTTTTTATTACAACCAAACTTTGTTTATTGATTATTTTATTTCAAACAATGATTTTGTTCCAGATATCCTGGACCACAGAGAGGGCCCCATACTGACGTTCTAGAGGTAAAACAACGATAATCTTGTACGAAAATAGTTTTTTTTTATGTCAATTTTGCGCAATTTATCCAGATTCTGCTTTGGAGTTTCCAAACGTTTATTTGAATTGTTCAGGTTGTTTAAAATCCCGTTTGGCCCCTTAAGACTGTGCCTCCCATGTGAATCAGGAAATAAAACAATTTTTTATTACTGCAACTGAGTTTTTGTTCAAATTCGTCTTAAGAATCCAACGTTGTATGGCGAAAGAGATTGCGTCTAGAAATAATCAGGAAACCGGGATAATGTTGATAGCCCGGGTCAAGTGAAGGCAACTTTGATAAAGCGAACAGAGAAAACAAAGTGGTCACTTAGTGCGGTTGATTAACGGCAGCAGGATGCTGATGAAGGCGTTGCTGCTGGTCCTGTGCTATCAGCAGGTGATGGGAGAATGTCCCCGAATTCCCAGTATCTACCAATCGCGCCACGACAAAACGCCAGGTGATAATGGATACAAGATCCAGATCAATGATAATCCTGCCAAATATGTACCTGGACAACTATACACTTGTAAGTAGCTTCAGAAGCCTGCCAAACGCGGTTGTTTGAGCTTTGAGGCATTTTAGTGCTCCTGATGGGGCCGACTGTGTTGGGCAGAGTCCAGCAGTTCCAGCGCTTCATTGTAAACGTGGAATCCACCGAACATCCGGAGAATATTTCTCCACAAAATGTCGGCAGCTTTCAACTGTACGGCGACAATCACACGACGTTCAATGAAGAGTGCGTTAACACGATTTCCGAAAAAAATGCCAACCTCAAAACTGAGACTTATTTTATGTGGGCGGCGCCCCCGCCGGGCTCTGGATGCGTTACTTTCAGGTAAGGGTTTGTACGATTTTTTGCAATTTTGCCCCACCTCGCGTTCTTAGGGCCATGGTGTTGGAGAATGCGGAGCGCTGGTTTGCGGACGATGGCCGTCTGAGCAAAACATTCTGCGAGCAAACTGATAAAGACATCAAGTTCGATGAGAACGATTGCTGTGCCTGCGAAGAAGCCAAATACAGTGTAACTTAAGATGAAATATACAGTCCAAACCAGGTCTGGATCTGGACTATTTCAGATGATCTTCGAAGGGCTTTGGTCCAAACAGACTCATCCGAAGGACTTTCCGTTCTCATTGTGGCTGACGCATTTTTCGGACATAATTGGGGCGTCGCATGAAAGGAACTTCACTTTTTGGGGAGTGGACCAAATTGCATCTGAAGGTATGGGGGTTTAGGATTCATTCGCTTAGAATAATGTTGAGTATTTCAGCCGATTGAAGTGAAATTCGAAA
>NW_026018646.1:0-17876 GCF_020466585.1 Dendroctonus ponderosae | reverse complement strand
TGCCAAGATATGTCAATCTGCTGAAAAATATCAGAAATATTAAAAATTTTAATGTGTTCATAACTTGATAGAGTATGATGGTCACATTATTAAATATTGGTTTGAAGCTAAAAATCTTGAAAACCTGCAGGAAAATTGGGATTGTTTCATTTTTTAGCAGAATGGGAAATGGAAAATGTGCAATCTGCTAACAAATATCAGGAATATAACTTGATGGAGTATGTTTATTATTTTATTTCAAGAAAAGAGTGAAAAACTATTCCAGCCCAAAATCAAGTAGATATTGTCTCCTAAAACAGATCCTACAGTTTATTTGATCGAACGCTGTAGAAATAGTCCATATGATTAGTTAATAGGGCACAGTTGATTTTTTTTACTTGAAAATGTTCATCTCCTAAATAGTTTTCTGTTTCCCACTGAATGGAGAAAGAAAAACGATTTTTAATTCGCAAAAAAACCATTGAAACAGTATCGAATGTTAAATATGGCAGCAGTTTTCTAAGACTGTAAAAGGGTTTGTATTTTAATTCTGCATTTTAGGGGAGACACTCAATAGAGCTTTTATCGTCCCAACTGACCGGAGAATTGAAAAATAATTTTAAATTGAACCAAATCGTTGGCGTGTTCTGTTTTGTTTTTCGCAAAATGACAATGAAACGGTTTTAATTTTTTTAATCAATAGCAGTGCATTATAGCAGAAAAAAACACAGAGCCTTTTTGTTGCCAAGTAAATGCAACACTGAAAAATATTTTTTTTGTTGACTAAAAGACACCTTGCGTGCTCTGGTTGTTCTTCTGGTAAAAATCGTATATTAAAAATTGCGGCAATTTCCATTGCGGGGACTTCAAGGTTCTAATTTTTCTAAGCAAAACTGTGCATTTGATCGAAAACTCCGAAGGGCTTTATTATCGGCAACTAAATGAAGCCGGATGATGAATCGCTTATGAACTCGAAACCCGTTGGGTTGTTCACAACCTGAAGTTAATCAATTGCGTGTGTGTTCTTTGCCTCTGGTGAATATTTCGCAGGTTTAACTGTTTTTTCACTTTATAACTCGCTGATGAAAGCAGACAAGAGCAACAAACAGTTTCGCTGGAAATTGCCAATCCATATTATTCAATTTCGCCCGAGCGTGGTGGCGTGATCTTGGAGCTTGAGACAATTCAAATTAAACCGACTACAAATTGAAAGTTAGCGTCAAATGCACGTGATCCATCACTTGAAAATTTCCCCAAGGTGTCGTTGTTTGACGACTATTAATAGAGAATAAACTGTATGTATAGGTATATGCCTTTGACGTGAGATGCTCAGCTCGAATTCCACCAACTAAATGGTTTGCCGTGTAAGTTATCTGACTGAGCTGGGGGTGACGGGCTCTTATTCGACAAACACCACTAAATTCAGCTGGCTTTTTAATGGAATAATTAACAGTTGCTCCAGCAGTTAATAGGATTGTTCAGCGAACAAAGAAAGCTTGACTACATTCAATTTCAACCTGAGGAGCATTCAATTGCTTCAGCCGCCTGACTATTCGCAGTTTTGTGGTTCAATCTCAACCTTTTCACTTGTAAAACCAATCGCTTTTTCAACGCATTCAGTAGAACCCCCTTTTCTATTGGCAAATATTCTTGTTGCACTGTAAACACGATTTCAGTTTCGCAATATAATCCAAGCAAAGTAGGACTCAATGGCACGCCACCTCGCTATATTTGACACGGGTATTAAGAGAATCCTCCTGATTACTGTCGGGGAATTTAAACAAGCATGAAACGGTATTTTATACATTTAGCGCACTCACTGAAATAGCTATTTCCAGCGCAAAAACCGATGATAAATGGTAGAAAGCGGAAATCCTTCTATTCACCATTAAGCATGTTAAACGGTATTCGGAGCGGTGAATAAAAACATTAGATATTACGTTCTCCCCCTTTATTCAGCGCATCTTGATTGACAGCGATCCGATTTTCGGCTGGATCAAGCTGGATCGTCTGGAACTTGATGGCCCACAAACAGTAAAACAACAACGAGCTGAAAAATGGGGACATTGTAATAAATCCCGAAAGCACAAGGAAAATGAGCTCGGTTTTGTTTATACATCTGATATAAGGCTTGCCTCTGCTAGGATATATTAGGGCCATTACTCTGAACGTTCCAGAAATCCTGTTAAATTCGTTCGAAAGGGCATATTTACCCGGACAGATATATTTCCAATAAAGCCATTGTTCCAGCAGTTTCTTTCACCAGTCAGATAATGCAACAAAGGCGGACGAGTTGTATTTTCTGGTGCATTCTTGGGAAACATGGAAGGCTATCCCGATGGTGGAGATAAATTGATATAACTGCCGCTGTCTGGAGAAAACTTCAGTTTTACGCTGCTGTTTATACAACACATTGTTATGACACTTTCCTAGATAAACTCGGAATTTGATGGTTTTAGAAATTGGTCTTAAGGGCAATGGAGACTAACGTTGAAATAGCAATCATCCAGTAGCTTAAACACCGCCAAAAACACTCTTCTTCAAATGTGTACAGTGTATTCAATCCAGACCAGTTAAAAGTTGCAATTGTATTTCCTTGCGGAATATTACGACGATTACAAGTAAATCCCCTTGAGCCTGATGGGGAAATTGAAATTTTATCAATCAAACCCTCCCCGAACGAAATCGAAATGAAAACGAGCTTTTATTTAATCATTGTGCGAGTAGCGAATTTAATCAATGTTTGTCGCTGATTTTTCGCCTGAAAATAATCAATCCCTAAACGATCGCAGCATACAAAGCCGCCGGTCTACAACCCGAACAGTTGAACGCGCGAATAATGCAAATAATCGAAAAAATAATTAACGCTTTTGTGATGGGTTTATACTGGCGAAATATTGAAGTTCTCCGAGCTGATTTCCACGGTTTTTGTTCCACATAAACCCCTCGACTAGCATATGTATGTAAATAAGCGACAATGCAAAAACAGCCACATTAAAGTGGCAAAATCCGGCTGCTTAACCCGTAAATTCATACATATTAAAATTGCCGATGGGGTTTGCCGTTTTATTGGACTTTACAACACATTTACGAATTGCTGCAAGGAAATGTTGATTGAGTCAAATTTGATATTGTGTATTTAAATCATTGAATTTATTTAGTAGATATACATAAAGAAAGTCCCAGTGGGTTTCATTTATTTCAGGGCAGATAATTTTTCTGGCCGGTAAATTCAGTCGGTCCCAAGCCGATTTTATCTGGCCAATATATTATCAGACCCCACATCGCATCCTGACCTGGCATTTTATGGGTCAATAGGTGATCTGGATACTTGTTGGATAGCGCGGCCAACACACAGATGTGAAACGTTGATGCTTTCTCATCGCTGAGTTTCAAAGAGATTCTTACGTTAAAATTCTGTATCTTCCAAACTAACACGAGTAGCGATTTGAAAGTTTCAGGGTTTACAGAAAACACCATAGTCTATAGAGTGGGAAAGTTCCAAAAAAATCGTCCTAAATCCCTCAGTTTTGCAAGCTTAGTAAACATCGGTAGCACAATGAATGGGTTTGTCCAGCTTCCTTCCAAAAATTTGTATCTTTCTAACTAACCCAATGAGCAATTTTAAAGTTTCACCATCTTTACAAAGCAGCTGGAACTTAAGATGCTGGAAGTTTAATAAATCTGCCACACTGCTGATTTTTGTCAGCTTAGAAAATTGCGGGCTCAAAGTGCATGTCGTTCACCGCGCGTTATTTTCAAACCTTCGCATCTCCCAAACTAAGACCAGTAGAAATTTAAAACCTTCAAAACTTTTAGAGAACCTTCGGCTTTAAATGTCCTGACAGTTTCACAAAAACCACCAGAAAATCTGATTTTTCCCAGCTTAAAGTTTGATCAAAAGCTTGATCAACGGTTTAACATGGGCGTTCTGAACAAAAAGCAATTTCTCCTTTAAAAATGCATACCTGCATGCATCATTAGATGATACGTTGCCCCAAATAGTTGCAAATTTTCATAAAAATTCAGTAAACTCTTTGTTTTTGATCGGTCTCAAAATGATGCACTTGCTTAACAAAAATCGCCCAAAATCCACATCCAATTTTCGAAAATACCGGTTTGAAAATGGCTGTTGAAACGCTAATGCGCGTCTGATTTAACAATTCACAGTAATGCAGATTAAATATTCAAATTATTTTATCCCATAGAAAATACTTGGCTCGAAAGAACGTTTCATAAGAATCACATAAAATCCTGACTTTTTTCAGCTCGGTAAATTTGGATCTCAATATCGGTCTAAGATTGGATGTTTTTACATATTGCAAAAAAATGTGGACCGTCCGAACTAAGACAAGCAGCAACTTGAAATTTTCATCAACTTTGGAACACAGATGTGTCTAAATACGTTGAAAGTTTCATAAAGTTTTCAAAATTTTGTATCTGCCAAACCAAAGCAAGTTGAAATTTGCATTCATTGCAACCTTTAGAAAATACTCGACGCCAATGATGCTGAGAGTTTCCTAAAATTCGGCTGAAATCCTACTGTTTTCCAGCTTAGAAAATTTAGCTCTTGAATGGGTGATTTTCAACCCAACTGCGCTCTATAGTTAAAAAATTGGTGTCTCTCAAACTAACACAAATTAAAATTTGAAGTCATTTCAATCTTTCGCCAAGACTCGACTAAAATGATCCGAAAAGTTTCATAAAAATCGTCCAGAATCCGGATTTGTGCCAGCGTAGAATAATACAGACCAAAAATGGATGATTTCGATCGAATGTTCGCTCTCTTTCAAAAACTCGCATCTGCCAAACCAACGCAAATAGGAATATGAAATTTTTACGATCTTTAGAAGACACTTAATACTTCAGATGTTGAAAATATCATAAAAATCGCCCGAGATCCAAATTTTTCCCAGCTTAGTAACTTTCGGACTCAAAAGTGGATTATTTTTATCAACTGTGCTCTTTCCTTGAAAAATTCGCATCTACCAAACTAAAGCAAGTAGCAAGCCGAAACATTCTCGTTTTTTTGCAAATACTAGACTAGAGTCTACAAGTTTCTGTAGCAAAAATAGCCGAAAATCCTGATTTTTGCCAGCTTTGCGAATAACGGGTTCAGGTTTCAAAACGGACGTTCTCACCCAATGGCGATCTATCTTTAAAAATTCGCATTTCTCTAACTCAAGCAAGCTAAAATTTGAAATAATTACGAGAATTTGGTAATACGTGACCCAAATGATCTCAAAAGATTTATTCAAATCGCTCAGAATCCTGATTTTCGCCAGGTTAGTAAACTTGCGACTTAAAAGGGATGGTTTTGACAAAATCTTTTTTTTTTTTTAAATTCGAATCCCCCAAACTAAACCAAGTTAAAATTTGAAATCTACATATCCTTTAGAAAATACTTGACTGGAATGATATTGAAAGTTTCATAAAAATTGCCTAAAATCCTGATTTTTTCTGGCTCGGTAAATGTGGGTTTCAAAATATCGGGGTAATATTCAATGTTTTTACATCTTCCAAAAAATATTTGCATCTTCCAAACGGAAATCAGCAGCAACTTCAAATTTTCGTCATCCTTCAGACAGACTTGAGTCTAAATAAGTGAAAAGTTTCATAAAAATCGCCTCAAATCTTGATTTTTGCCTGGGTAATCTGCATCGGTCCCAAAAAGCATTTACACAAATGCGCGCTTTCTTTTAACAACTTCCAAGTTCCCAACTAATTCGAGGTAGCAATTTGAATTTTTCGCTGTGTTTAGCACCCACTCTACGCCAACTTTTGCAAATATTTGTTAGAAATCCCCATTAAAGCGACTAATGCAACCAGCTCATTGCACAGCATGTTGGATGCGAAACAACCGAAAATTATGGCCCAGATGTGAAATTTCGCCAATTTTGAATAATATGTCTAATTGCCAATTGATTCAACTCGAGCATATGAGTAGCTCAATTTGCGTCGGATTAGTTGCCAACTTGAGTATCATTGACCATAGATATTAAATTGCATTTGCATTCCCATCCAGACTGGAAACTAGTTCAGTTAGTCCAGGTTTTTGTGCCCAGTTTCTAAGCCCGTTTTATCTATAACTCAGTGATAGATTAAGCCCAAAGTTGGAACCAGCCGCAACGTATAATAGAGGAGTGCAACTGGCCTCTATTTTAAATCTAGTTAAGGATTATGCAAATTGGCCGAATTCGCTGTTGGAAAGTTGGTCAAGAAAGGTTGTTTGGACACTGCAAGGATTATATGGCTTTGGCGTATTTACTATCTGGGAAATTGGATCAAAGCAGCAAAATTATCTATCTTAACAACGTTCATTCATGGATTCACGTTGTGCATAAAGTCTCAACGTAAATCAAAGGATTAGCGAGCTTATTGGAACTGGATTCTCTGTGATATCGCGAGTTTCACTCAAATCATCTCCGGCAATCGGGTCGACTGAGTTTCGCTTGAAGTGCACTTTCGAAAGTAAATAGACCTCCTGCAATTAATTTTAAGCCAAATTAAGCTCTCCGGAAGGTATTCGTATATATTTTTCAAAGTTGGGAAACTAACTGCAGTTGAGCAGCAAGTCCGGCCTCAAACACTTTACCCATGTTCGATGATATCGCTCTTTGAAGTTTTATTAGCTTAACCTAGTTAGGAACCGGAAAATTTTACTTTAAGGCGCAATTAAAGACACTTTTCATCCGAGTGAAGCAAAGTGCCGCTCATCGGACCAACCAATCCAGTGTTAGTCAACATATACGCAATGGCTCCAATTTGGGGAATTAGCGGCAAAACGGCAAAGTGTAGAACGAAGGTTTAAAGCAAGAAAATCCGAGTCTTTTTCCCCATTTCGCTAATTACAAGCGGAACTTTGTTTACCTACAAGAAAAGCCGAGCGCTCACATTAAAAGAAAGGTAACTGTCTTGTTAAGGGGACATTAAATGTCCAGTTCTTTTGTTCACTCTCCTGCTCAGATTGCTGCAAAAAACAAAGCTTAATTAATTGCAGCTTTCAATCGAAAAATCAATTTGGACTTTTGTACAATTTCTGATGATTATTAGAGGGAGCGGAATGCAAAGCTCGTTGAATCTAGTGCGACTCCATCCATTACTCAAAGTCAATTCCAATTTATCAGCAACACGGCCCCCTTAGAGTCTATTCCGATAATTTATACGGGATCGCATTTCTATTGTACTTCTCGCTTTAACATATCCTGAGGTAAATATGCAACATCAATCAAGCTTTTTGTTTCGGTATTTTGGCTGCTGTAACTGATGGGTTTATCAGGGAACTTCATCCTGAATGGGCAATAAAAGTGCCTTGAATATTGTGTGAAACTAGGCGAAGATTGCTGGCTATCGCTAAAATTATCCCAATGGAAAAGCGCGATTTAACGTTTTCTTCTGGGTTTTCTGCGGCTCCCTCGTCAACACGTCATTCTGGGGATACGATCAGGAGTCAGCCTCAATAAATCCCATTATCAATGAGCATCCTTCAGCAACCCTTTTCAGCTTCGACAATATGGGCACTCGGCAAACCAAATAATCGGAATCGCAATTACTCTGAATATTGTCGAGGGAATAAAAAACTGTTCAGTCACTTTTCTTGTGCTAAAAAAATCAAATTTTCAGGCACCTTAGCCAGGGGAGGATCGTAAATAACCGCGCCCAAACACATCAGAAGTTCCCAACAAAAATCCCATTTGCTTACGCGTGAAACATTGCATCCTTTCAGTTTGTTGACGGGGTTTTGACTAGTGAAGAAGCCTGAATTTTGATTAATTTTCCTACGGTGAAATTTGGCGTTTTATGCGCATTTAACTGCGATGGATGCAACGTTTCGCCTGGATAAGGTGTCTTCATTAAAAGCGCCACTTAAGCCTCCGTTTCTGTTTGCTTGCTTGTTTCAAAGAAGCAGATACAAAAACATTCTCTGATCCAAAAATCAGCAATTCTTCCATAGACTAACCGGGATTTTAGTTGAAGCATCTAATGAAATTCATTAAAATTGGTTTGAAAAACCAGCATGAATGAAAATATTCACATTTATTATTTCTCTAATGTTCGAACTTTGATGGCCGATGAAACTGAAACATTTTGATCCATCAAGGTATCAATTTCGAACGCAGCACCGCACAGGCCGTCGTGTCTCTCTTCACACTCATATGTGTGCAAGTGAGATGACCGATGCAAGCCACGCACTGGAATGATTAAAACGGGTCTATTCCATAAAAGGCGAATTATGAAATGAGGAAGATTTTCGCCGATTTTTCCAAGCTGAACCTTGGAGATTTGAGAAAAATTACCGCGGAACTGAATTTGAATAAAAATCGGTCTTTTCAGGGCTTGAATGCATTTGGCGAATTAATTCCAACTTCCTGTTGGAGAAGTTTCTCCTTTTCCACCAGTTAGCATTCAAATTAGCGAGTTTCCATCAATAAAAGTGGGGAAACTTTAAATATCGCGGCGGTTTTCTTCATCTGGTAAAACTCCCAATGCTGTCGATTTTTTTTTCAAGCTGCCCGACTTGATTTATTAGGTTTGTCGTAATGCATGGGTGGCAACTTGCAAAGTCATTGGCTGAATGTGATTAAAAACTGACTTTTAACTTCTTACTGCCGTGGCTTGTTTAGAGAATGTTTAATTTGACGCAGATACAAGTATAAATAATGAGGGGAAAAAAGGAAAAAATGGCTTTTCTGTTCGGCTTTCCATTCAATTTAATTAAGCACGAAATCTGAGACGACCGAACCCCTCTATTAAAGCGGAATGGTCGGGAATACTTTTTATATCGGCCTACTAAATTAAGTCACTTTATCCAGGCCAAATATCAATTCTAATGAATGGCGCTATTAGGGGAAATGGACGTGAATAAAAATCCAATACGTTTTGGATTGAATTTTTGTAACGAGCCAAATCACCAGCTGGAAATCAAGCAACAAAACCCGCAATATATTCGTGATTATCTGATTGCTTCTTGATTGAGTAATTCGAGCGTTTGCAGCAAATATCTTTGGTAATTAGTGCAGTGATCCGTTCGATTAAACTAATAAAAATCTAGGCATCAAATCACTTTTTTATTACGCAAAGTTGATTTAAAATACAAGATGTTTTCGCGGCATAATAAGAATACGACGATATATTTTTGTATTTTGATCAAGTTCAGCGTCAGGACGCAAAATCGAGATCGAAACTAGATAGGCACGTGTATTGAAACTGAATATGTACCAGAGGAGTAATTGAATAAAATAACTCCGAAATACTGCTTCAGGCTGGATGGCATGGTGTTAGTGTCTTCAGGAAGTGCATGGCAGCAAAATCAGTTTTTATCTAAACATATAAAGGTCTGTATTATAAGCGCAAAAGGTTTAGATTTTCGGCCATCATCAGACAATTTGCAACCGTTTTTCAAAACGACCTGTTCAGCATTTATTTCCGCTGAAACTTGTGAAGAACGAAATTGATTTTTTGTTTAACTCTGCAGGGCCAGGCCCCTTGTATATGTGCACAAAGTTTCGATTTTAAGTCATCTTCAAGCGATTTTTCATCAATTTTCAAGATTGAGTTTGGTTTACCAGGTTGTCTTTGCAGGCCGGAGTTTGGCAATTATTTAATCAGGAAGCAATCAGGACCGATAGTCGCTATTGTTTGCACTTTATAAGTCAACATCCTTTCCTTGAGGAGCAAAAAGTTTCGATTTTGGGTCGCCATCAGACAATATTCTTCAATTTTTGTAAATCGCCTCTGGCTTAAGTGGTTGTTTTTACTGGCTTTAAGTTAAGCATTTGTTTCCTCTGGAACTTGCAAAGTCCGAAAGTCACTTTTCCATTGATTTTGCAGCGTACGGTCCCTGCTAGAGACTTGCAACGTTTCGATTTTTAATCAACTTCCCGACATTTTTGAGAATTTTCCAAAATTGCGGTTCATTTAGAGAGTCGTGTTTGCAGGCTGAAGTTTGGCCTGCATTTATTCCGAAATTAGCGAACGAAGGCTGACGATTTTGTCTGAATTTTATAGGACAAGATCCGCTGAATAAGCGTCAAAAGGTTATACTTTCAGTTGTAGTAAGTTATTATTTTTTGCAACATTTGAAAATTGCGTGTCGTTTTCGGGGTGGTTTTTGCAGGTCGAATTTACCAGTGATTTTTGCGGTCAATTGTGAAGCGAGAAAATCAAAGTTTTGATTACATTTTGTAAGAAAAAATGTTTTATTTACGTGAATAAAGTTGCAATTTTTAACCACCTTCAAGCGAGTTTTCACGAGTTCGAAAAAGTGCGCTTGATTTAGGCGCGGTTGTTTTTGCATGCAATTTTTTCGGATTTTTTTAAATCCAGGACAAAGCAAAGTAAGAACGTTGTTTTTTTAAATTTAGGAGGGCAAAGTCTGCTCGAGATGTGCCAAATTTAAGATCACACATAAGTTTCGATTTATAGTCATCATCAGGCAATTTCCAAGAGTTTTCCAAAGTTGTATCTGATTTTCGAAGATATTTAAACAAGCCCTATTTTGTCATAGATTTTCTCGGGATTTCAACATGTGAGAAAGTCAGTTTGATACTAGATATTTGGATTTTCAATCTCTATTGCCAATTTTTGACGATTTTTCAAAATTGCGTTTGGTTTACAAGCTTGTTTTGCAGGCTGGACTTTGGCATTTATTTGTCAAACTAACAAAGTGGGAAGGGCGATTTTGTGTGTAGTTTGCAGGGCCACGTCTATTTTACAATAGCGCAAGTTAAAAGTTTCGGTTTTCCTTCATCACCAGACAATTTTCAAGACTTCTTTAGTTTGGGTTTGTGGTTTCGCATCAAATCAGTCGGTATTTTGGCATTGATTTCTCCACGAATTTAGCAAACGTAAAAGAGTACTTTTCTCACGTTTGTTGACTGTTTGCTTTGTCGCTGGAAATTGTTTCGATTTTTAATCATCACCAGAAAAGTTTCGGAATAATTTTATTTGGATTTTGCCCTTGCTTGGACAGCCCGAAAAATCAACATTTATTTACTCAAAAACCAGCCAAGCTAAAGAAAGACTTTTTGATGGATTAGCTTCAGCATAATCTGTTTTATAAGTGACAAAAGTTTCGATTTTCAGTCACCATCGGGCAATTTTGGAGATTTTTTAACTTTGTAATACAATTTTGCGAGTGACTTAAGCAGGCCTAAGTTTGGCATTAATTTTTTTAGAGACCAGTGAAGCTGAATCTTTATTTTTCAGTTCAAATCATAGAGCAAGGTGCGTTTCATATGTGGAACTAACTTCGATTTTGAGTCATCATCAGGGTATTTTCCAGACTTTTTTAACTTTGCCATAAAACTTTGTGGGTTGTCATCATGTCGAGGTTTGGCATCTATTTTCTCCCAGATCAATGAATCTTGGTATTTCCTTTTAGGTGCATTTTGTAGGGCCAAGGACATTCTATATTAGGAAAAAGTTTCGATTTTTTTGGGTCATCATCAGAATATTGTAGATAGTTTTGAAAATTGTCAATTGGGTTGTTTATGCAGGACTGAGTTTGGCAAATATTTTCTCAGTTTTATTATCCAGAAAAGTTGGAAATAGACTGAACTTGGCTGGTCTGAGAGTGTGTGTTCAAATTGTCAGCAAAATGCAACAAAGCTGTCTCGCATGCAAATAGAGTCGTTTGTTGATGTAAAACTTAACAGTTCTTGCAAGTCACATAGTGTAATATGAGTGCAACGCAAGTATATATAAATGGTGCTCATTTATCAATATCACGCCGCAAGGCGTTACATTGCTGTAGAGAATTGGGGCGTTCGCCTTATAATGATTGATATGCGCCCGCATGCATTTTAAGGAAATTGTTACACTAGTAAGGCTGTAACTGCATTTTAATAACCACTCACCCTAACTCACCCTCGCATTGTATTATGTAATATGTATAAAGCCAGCGGATATTGCCCAGATGCGAAAACACAAGGCAATATATTATCCCGCAAAAATTAATTGCGAGCCGAGAAATATATTTCATAAAATCAACATAAATTTCGTTTTTTCCTCCAAACATAAACACACAACACTGGCCGGAGCCGCTACACATTGTAAATTATAATTTTCCGGAATTTATTCTGCATTTAAAAGCCCGAAGAGTTTTTCAAACAAACTCAATGTTCAACACATTTTGTACAGGCTCGGAACGACAATCATTCGCGGATTATTAATTATCCCCCCTGAAAAGTGGCTGGAAAACTCGATTATTTCCAAATGTGCCTGCATTTAAAGCCATGGCCTGGATTAGAGGATTTTTACTTTATATGACAGTTAAAGTATATTAATTCGAATAAAAATGGAAAATTAGATGATGCTGCTCCAAGCGATGTTTACCTGCAGCATTTGACTATCTGATCAACGAGCAAACATGCATTTGGATCTTGCTTTCGATCTATTTACAGTTGACTGAATTAGCAAAAAAATCGTTTTTTAGCTTATTTTTGCACTGTTTAATGATACTGATCTGGTAGTCGTTGAACATAAAGTATCGCACTGTGAAGCGATGGCATTGGAAAACCAACGGAACTCGGCAATATTATTCCCAGTAATGAGAACTTTCCGGCGAACAATGAAATTAGAATTAGTTAAGCGTATTTGAGGAACTTTAGGCATACTGATAAGGCACGAAAATTCCTTTTGCAGCCAGCGGAACGATTAATTTCAGTCGATATTTGAAGCTGAGACAGCTTACGTTTCCACTTTACATTTAAATAATTCCCACTCCTCAATTTACCTGGTTTTACTCTATGGAGTAATTCTTGGGCTTAGTGTGTTACTGCTTCGATTGGAGATTCGGAAATTCCTCTGCAACGTGACAATGTGACAAGAATAATCTTTGCATATTTTTCAACTCTTTTTTCCCGACTTTGATGAATGATTATTAAGAGTGTTTTAAATTTAAACCGGAAATTTGCAAATATCGCGATCCAAGCTCTATTGACGTGTATTAATCGTTCTGCCCGCCTCGGGCATATTAATAAGAAATCCCGCTTTTATCTCAATGCAAATTCGGGTTCAAGAATTAATTAGTTTCCGAGAAGTGAAAAAGTTCAAAGGCGCATTTTGCACACTTTTATTCGCATAAATTAACGATATTTGTCATGCAGTTAATCAAAATGCAAATTGCTGGCAATAATCTCAAAATGGTCATTAAATTTTATCAAGCTTCTGGCTGGTTGTTGATGCAAACCGCCAAACAAGAGATCGAACAGGCCGATAATTCTGGTTAATTATTGAAATCAATGGCTAACATTCGCTAGAAACTGGAAAGTTTTTCGGGCTTTCAGGCCAAAAAGAATGCGCCGCCAACGTTTCACTAGCTTGCATGGCTGCATCTTCAGAGGTGTATCATGTAAAGCATAATGCTTGGGCCTCAACAATCTGCAAATTTCATTCAACTTGCACAAAAATTCGCTTTTAGACAAGCAATCTTTCAAGCAAGGCTTTCAAAATGCTTAGCCTGAAATCTTCCTCAAGTATCTACTTAAAAATTGTTTCCTTTACTGACGACATTTGAATACAAGAAATGTTAAAAGGTCATTCGAATTTCAAACCAAACTTGATTATTTAAGCCTCACTAATTTTTAGTTTAAAATTTACGTTTTCAGAGAACTGCACCATCTACTTTAATAAATCTTAATTGTTCATCTAGAGCTAGCAGCGACTTGAGAGTTTGCAGGTCCATAGGAGATATTTCAATTTTAACACTCTGAAAATTCAACTTGAATCGCAATTAGTTCCAATTTTTGCTGCCGTGACAAACATTAGGTTAACAATGAACGCTTTCAGGCACGAGCAGGCTCTATTTAAACAATTCTTAACTTGTAATCCACAGCAAGTAGCTACGTAAAAATTTCACCATCTGCTGACGACACCCGAGCACAAATTTTTTAAAAATATCATTCAAAATTCAATAAAACGTGATTTTTGCCGTCTTAGTAAATGTTGGTTAAAAAATAAACGTTTTCCCCCAAACGCACGGTCTGCTTCAAAAATTCCTAACTTCTCAACTAGATCAGGCAACGTTCTGAAATTTTCCACATCTATAGAAGGCCCTCGGGTCTGAAAAGTTTGAAAACACCACTTAAATCCCACCAAATTCTGATTTTTCCTGCCCTGGAACATATTAGCTTAAAAATGAACGCCTTCAAACAAATTGCACGCCTTGTTTTAAAAATCTATAACTTCTAAAGTACCGCAATCAGCTTCTTGAAGTTTTTCTCTGCTACTTACAACACCTGAGCATAATCATTTTTCAAAATACCATGCGAACTTCAATTAAACGTGATTTTTGCCGTCTTAGTAAATGTTCGTTCAAAAATGAACGTTTTCCCACAAATGCACGGTCTGCTTCAAAAATTCCTAACTTCTCAACTAGATTAGGCCACGTGCTGAAATTTTCCGCTTCTATAGAAGACCCTCGGGTCTGAACAGTTTGAGAACACCACTTAAATCCCACTAAATTCTGATTTTTCCTGCCCTGGAAAATATTATATTAAAAATGAACGCTTTCAAACAAATTGCATGCCTTGTTTCAAAAATCCCTAACTTCTAAAGTACCGCAATCAGCTCCTTGAAGTTTTTCCCTCCTACTTACAATACCAGAGCACAAACATTTTTCAAAATACCATGCGAATCTCAATTAAATTTGATTTTTGACGCATAAATACATGGTAGTTCACAACTCTCACTCGAGCAAGGGGCGAGCTGAAAATTTGCACATCTATAAAAGATTCTTAAGTATTTAGATCTGGAAAATTCACTATGAAGCCCACTTAATTCTGATGTTTCCTGCCTTGAACAAAATGGGGTTAAAAAGAAACTTTTTCAAACAAGTGCACGCGCTGATTAAAATATTCTGAACTTGTTGTCGACCTCAAGTAGCTATTTAAAAATTTAATTTTCTGGTTAAAATCTGATTAAAAAATTTCTAATTTTCCATCTCGAACCAGCATTAACTTGAAATTTTGCACATCTATAGAATATACTTGAGTCTAAAACCCCTGAAAATTCCAACTCATTTAGCAATGAATTCTGAAACATTAGCTGAAAAATTGACGCTTTGCGCCAACTGCAGGCAATGCTTCAAAAACTCAAAAATCATGATCTAACGTAAGCAGTGACTTGGAATTTTCCTCTTGTATAGCAGAATCTTCAATCTAAAGACTCCAGAAGCCTAAGAGGTCCCCCCCCCGAGCAAACACAGCTCTGAAGAAGCTAATAAACACCAGGAAGAAAATATGCCCATCGTTCTCACCTCAACAGTTTGAAGCAACATTAATGAGAATCAACTTAAAAATAAAACGTTTATTGAAATGTTGACTGAGACAAAATCTCTAGATTGAGCAACTCCGGATGAGTTGACTTAGACTCAGCTATCCAGGTAGACTGAAGCTTGAGTTGACGTCTTGTTCACTTAGTTCAAAAAGTAATTATTTAGAGACGCAATTTGGATAATTAAGACTAGAATTATTGCGAAAAAGCATGCTTATAGCGAATAACCAGCAACGAACTACCTGGGCAATTAACTGAAACGGTTTTAATTAACTAGTTATTTAATTTTGGCCTGGTTGGGTTTCTTTGTGTCCCAACTAACGACTTTAACATTAGGAAATGTGGACATTTTCATTAAAACCCCATTATTTTACCGGTTGTTGCAACGATCTCGTTTATATGAACGAAGGACTCAGTTCGAACCCCGTTAAAACTGTGTAAAATTGATTTTATTCAAGCAGCTAAACCTATTGGATTTTTAACATTTGCATAAAGATAGACCTGTAAACCTCCACAAGAAAATACATACATTTCGTAATCGTGATTTAAAATTCTTTGGGTTTTCAGAGGATCTGCATTGCATTGTACTTTGCAGATTCTTGTGTACAAAATTCAACAAAACTTCGACCTTTGGATGATACATTTGACCAAGTAAAGCGCTCAGATGGAATGGTTTTAGCACTTTTACATCCGAGCTTTATCAACTGTTTTACTGCTGTATGTTTTTGCGTGGTAATTCGTCTGGACGTCGTGCTTTATGATGATCTATGGTGCAGGCCCAAATTGCCCGAAAACAGAATGTGTGGATCCATTACGGTCCGAAATGTATGACATAAATAATGTTTGCCCTTTGGAAAAGGCAGGCTGAATAGAACAATACATTCAGTATGTTTTTTAATGTCGCATCAAACATTTCGACACTTTTGTCAACATATGTGATGAACTGCGGGTTTTTTCTTCCATAAAGTACCGTTTTTTTGGAAAATGAAAAATGTAAAGCTCCTTCCCGTCGTCTAGCTGATGAAGCAAACGCCACCGAATTGTGGGAATTTAGCACTTTACATTTGTGTTTTTTAATTAAAATTATAAAAGCTTGCGTTATTTGAATCATTGTGTGCTTAGACACAACAGGGCACGCTTGTGGGCACACTGCAAATAATTTAATTTAAGTTTAGTTAGACGCTTGGAAGGAAAGCTCTGTTTGAGTTCGGAACTTCTGCTGTTCTTCCAAACAAACCGTCCGCTTCAAATTAGGTTTATATAATTAAGGTCAGGGCGTTTTACACTGCCCCAAATCCAGACACTATCAGAACAGTAGTGGAAAATTCGATTTTCCACTAATCAACGTCGATTAGATGAACAATCCCGGTTTGGACTAGTGAGTTTTTCGGGCGTGCGAGACTGAGAGCAAACTTCTCAAGGAGAAACAATGACCAAAAAGCCCCAAAAAAGCCAAAAACACTTAATTTCTTGGCTTACTACTTAATTTTCAGCTGGATACTGCGAGGCCTTTGAAAACTGGTCGATTTTTCGTTTTGTTGCAAAGCAAAGTACATTAATTAATTTTTCAAAATCAACATGTCTGAAAGCCCTGGAACAAGATTGTCGCTCTAATGCCAGGTAATTAAATTTCGGTTTGGTCAGACGTTTGCGAGGGACGCGATGTTTAACTTTGGAACTTCCACTGTTCTTTGTAACAAACGGCCCGTTCCAAATGAAGTTCACATAATTAAGGCAAAGTGTTTCTAGTTACAGACAGTTTGCGATTTTCCCAATGGAGTTGCAAAATTTAAAGCATTTTATTCATCGAGATTTGAGAATCACGGGGAGGATTCAATTGAATAGGTGGCAAATCACTCAATGGCTCAGTTGGAGACAAGAGCATTTTTTATTTGTCTTGAGCCCCTTTCTAGCATCGTCTGCAAGAGCTTTTCTATTGCATTTTATGCCTTGATTTTTCTAAGTTTCACTCTAGATAGTTTCGCCGAAACATTGCAAAATTTTTCTTTAAAAATTCACATCTTCTAAGCAAATGCGAGCACCAATTTGAAAATTTCACCATCATAAGAAAACGTCTGATTCTAAAGCTGCTCAAAGTTTCACCGAAATCACCGCAAACTCCGGTGTTTGCCAGCGTAAAAAAAACGAGCTGAAATCGATCGTTTGACGCTAGGCGCCCTCTCGTCTAAAAATCCACACCTTTCCAGCTAAAGCAAGTTGCAATTTGAAATTTTCACCCTCTGTAGAAGACGCATGTCGCGAACCGTGGTGAGAGTTTCAAAAGAATGACGAAAAATCCTGATTTTTGCCAGCTTAGTAAATCGTCGTCTCAAAATGAATGGCTTGACCCAACCGCGCTTGAGTCAAAAAAGAGCTTTAAAAATCCACATCTTTCAGACTAGTGAAAATAGCAACTCAAGAGTTTCACAATATTTAGAATACATTCGTTCCTCTTTAAAGAGCGGGAAAATTTTACGAAACTCGCCCTGAATTCTGAGTTTTGTCAGACTAGTAAATGGCGCTCCCAAAACAGATTTCTGTTCTCAACTGCGTTTTCCCATATAAAGTTTCACGTGTTTATAACTGATGCGAGTACAAATTTTTACTTTTCAGGATTGTTA
>NW_026018645.1:0-17361 GCF_020466585.1 Dendroctonus ponderosae | reverse complement strand
CTATGGAAACATTGCTGTATGTCTTATACTATTTTCAATGGCTAACTTCGATCAACTAAATTGAAAATGTATAAATTGTTCGCAGACACTTTATTTTCGAAAAAATCCTAATGATGTGGTATATCACCGAACTCGTAATAAAATGCAATAAAATTCGGTAAAGAAATAGTCAAGTATGGTTTTCATTAAAAAAAACTCGCGTTTGTGTCATATGTCAAAAATGACAGTTATTTTGGAGAAATGTCTTATGCCGTTTTGTTTAGAATTCAATTTTGTACAGGTTTTCTTTTTAATGTTTTCCTGTCAAATTAATATCAACGGAAGTAGGAGTAATTTAAAAATGTACCATGAATAAGTTTTCCCCAAATATCTCTTGACAGCTGTCAAATTTAAGAAAAATAAAAGTGGTTTCGAGTAGAGCATCAAAACCACAATTCTTTGTCCATTTAACCTTTTTCGTAACTCCTATAGTTTCGAAGATCCCTCCCTGTACTGGTCATCGAAAGACGCTCACGCTGTATACAAGTTTGGCCGCCTTAATTTCTGCTTTCATACTTTGGCGATTACTAATTAATTAGTAATTAAGAATTTAATGATTGAGATCTGAAATATCATCCAAGATTGAAAATTGGCGGTTTTTAATTATTTTTTGCCTGGATTCATTTTAAATCAATCCGATGTTTGGTCTAAATTCGACGATACAGGGTGGCTCTAAAATGCTACCACCTTTAATGCTCTCCTGTTCTCTCTTTTCTTCTCTTCTAATTTGTTCGTGTGCTTTCTTTAGCTAGCAGATGAGTTTTTGTTCTTCCTTTGGTTTGTTGCACATGATTTCCTCCACGCACTGTTTACTCACCCCTCGCATCCGTTCTGGAACAAATTAAGCGTGGGAGAAGATTGGTTTGGAAAAGGGCCACGAGTGGCATTGGATCAGGTCGCTGACAGATCTATTCAAAACACGTGAAAGACGACGAGTCACGTGTCAGGCACGTGCTTGGCCTGTCCCGGTTTCCATCCATTTGGACAGGGAAAGCTTTCGTCACTAAACCCTAATGGACAGTCGATGAATTGCAGCTACACTATTTAACTCGCACTGTCATTACTTGATTGGTTTTGCTTTTAGATCAGTTTCGCGCTAATTCAAGTGCACTGGCAACTAAAAATAATTCAATTTAATGTATTATACAATTTTTATCTGCGTGTTCCCTGAAGCACATGTGCTTCATTCAATTAGGAACAAGCGGGAGTTATCGAGGATAATTCCAGTTATCGGTGCTTAGAAATTGCCGATAATTTTCATGAAAGCTCGTTGTTGTTAATTCGAAAATATCGACGAGCGAGTCGAATCGATAAGCGAGCTGCAGACCAGAACATTGGCTGGAGTAAATAAATAATTTTTAGCTGTTTGTTCTCACTAATTATATTTTGCTTGGTTGTTTTGTCTGTTTTTGCTGACTTTATGCTGTTCTGAAAAATTATATTTTCACAGTTTCACTGAACTTCAAGCTTCTCAAGCCTATACAGGCTGATTCAAAATTGGCGTCATTCCTCGGGAGGTGTTGTCTGGCGGTGTTTTAGGATTTAGGAGTACGGAAAAAATAGAAAAAAAATTAATTGTTATTAAAAACTGAGAAATTTGCAAAAACTGTATTAGAAAAACGGCAACAATGTTTTTCAAGGTAATCTGCCTAATTAACATTACGGAAATACCTGTAGCTTCGTAATTATTTAGAACTCCGGTAACCATGGAATTATACAGAGTTGTATATCCTTTCCTGACTGTGTTTCAATTCCAAATCAAAATTTATTCCTGGGTTTCAGTGTCATTTATTTTCTCTATTTATCAATTAAAATACGTTTCGGTGTATTTTTCCACCATGATCAGTTTTTATGTGCAGCGTTGTTGCTGCTTTAAGCCTTGGCATATATTTGGAGTATTAATTTTGTCCATTTTAGAAAAGTTTTGATTTGGAATTATACGGAGTGACAATAAAATAGACCAGGATAAACGGTAAATTCATCAGGAATCGTTGAATGACGGAACCTATTTCGAAACTCATAACCTCGAATTATTAATTTATTTACAAATTACAAAAACATACATTTGAGTCTGTCACTCCAACCAAGTGCCTGTGTATCACCTTATTATGCACTCTTCTCGAGCAGCTTCTCGTATTCGGTTAATTAACTCCTGCTCAATTTATACCGGTGTTCAGTAATCCATTGGTTTAATGTGAATCTTACATACGTGGTAGGAATGTAGCCGGTATTTATTTGGTGCCTGGGAAAGTACCAGTGGTTGTGCAATGTTCTCAGTGCCCCTGGAAGGCTCTGAGGTGTCCACCTGTAACTAGATGTTGATGACAAAAAACATCATTGCCGCTTTGACTTTGCATCAAAAAATTGTAGAAGGGAACTTTTTTAATATCAACTATTTTCGTAAATTGAAGCAAATATCGTAATTTTTCTTTTTAAATGCTTAAGTATTCCAATATGCTTCCAATTAAACATGAAACACTTTCAAAATAATGCTTAATAACAAGAAATTATCGAAAAAAAAATCAATATTTTTCTCGTATCTTCCAAGTGAACTCCTATTACCCCTTCAAAGGAATGACGCCAATTTTGAATCGCCCTGCATATTATTTTCAAAAATATTTTTTTGGTGGCGATTGGGACTCCCCCCATCTTCAAGTCTTTTTCTCATTTCTCAACCTTCGTTTTTTGTCAAAATGTTTGACTGTTAACTCAATTTTCATTTCACTTAGTTAAAGTGTTTACACAACTTTTGCTCTAAATTATTGAGTTCTTTTTTCATTTTTTACTCTTTTCCTTCTTAGATATGCGCTAAGTGCAGTTTTTCACATAAAATTGAGTGAAAACTAATTGAACATTTGGGTAGGCATGTGCTGATCAGTATCTGATATGATAAATTATTAATCAATTGATACGAATCAAGCGATGTTTGAGACAACTTCATTTGGCAACTTCTTGACCAAACCAGCCTGCATCATTTCAAGACTAATGCGATTTTCGGTCAATTTTGCTAGCCGAGAGATAAATAAAGCGTCGTCTTAGAGCGTTTCAGAGAAAAAATTGAAATTTCCCACAAACTGATATTCTTCTTTGATTAAAATCTGCTCCCTTTGTGGTAGACGCTGGCAAGACGGAACTTTTGAGGGATGAACATTAGGAAAATTGGTTCTTTTAACGGAAAAACTCGTTTGTATACTGGAAAATTACTCAGGAAAATTTATATAGCCCGCAGGCAAGAGCGAATGATATTCGTATGGAATATGCGACAGCTTTATTATGAGGAGATTCTCGTGATATATTTTCCTCTCTCCATTTTACCTATATAGTTCCCTAGCCTAGAAGAACCGAAAAATGTTTTACTGAGGTCATTATTTCAAAGCCGAAATGTTCCTTTGTGATTCAAGCGCTGATTTATTATTACGGTTTTGTCCTGTTCCGACATCCGTTACCTAAAATTAACAGCCTGATTGCCCAAAAGCATATCGTAATCAAGTGGAAACCTCTTCAGAACGGAACCCAATTTACATCGTGTTCTTAAAGCATTTTGGAGAACCATATATGGCTCTGAATGACTTGCGGTGCAAAAGATCCGCGCCTCGAACCAGAATCGTTTCTTCACCGGCTACTCAAACTGAAATCATCTTCAGTAATAAAATTTAGGGCATTTATAATTAAAATTGGCTTTTTGTTCGATGAAATTATGTCGGTCCCCATGTAAAGGCATATGCGATAGAGACCATTGATTATAAAAGCTACTCTCCACTTGAAACAGTAGATTGTCATGAAGTAAAGATATGAAAATTTAGAGCAATTTAGTAGGAAGACTAAACCGTGAAAATATATAACCAATAGAGCATGCCTTTTTTAATGAAAAATAATCCTTAAAAACTGAGTACATTTTCAGACCTGATGAAAACTGAAGCTTTAAGACTTGATGAAAACTACTTCAAATAATTGAATACAGGATGGCTCGAAATTTGGGTCAGTCTTCAAACAAGTTTTTAGAAAATGAAGATAAAAAAAACAAATTTTCACTCTAAATTAAAATAAACTGTACGTACTTTCCTGACTGTGTTTCAATTCCAAATTAAAATCAAATCCTGGGTTCTTCAGTCATTTATTGTCTATTTATCAATTAAAAAACGTTTCGGTGTTTTCCACCATCATCAGTTTCAATGTGTAGCGTTGTTGCTACTTTACGCCTTGGAATGTAAAATACATGCCAAGGCGTAAAGTAGCAACAACGCTACACATTGAAACTGATGATGGTGGAAAACACCGAAACGTTTTTTTAATTGATAAATAGACAATAAATGACTGAAGAACCCAGGATTTGATTTTAATTTGGAATTAAAATAAACATTAAAAACCCGGAAATTGTGCGTCTAGTTTGGTCAAGTTTAAATCATTGCCTCTTCTTTTTGTATTTGTCTGATGCTGTTCCTCAATGCTTCAGGGAATTTAAATTGATGTTCACGATTTGAATTTGAAAATAAATTCTAACTAAACTAGCAACTGTTTCAGAGGCAATTGTCTTGAAGTTAGTTGAGTATTTTGGTTCTTAAAGCTAACGCAGCTGATACAATTTACTCTGATTCCAACTAATGCTAATGAACAATATTGCAAAAAACACTTGGTACGAAGTGGTTTTAAAAATTGTTTAGATTGTGGTCAAGGATAACATTAAAAAAGCAAGTAGACAAAACCAGACGATGACTAATAAAGTTGTGAAAGACATTAACTTTTATCTGAAATTAACGTCTGAGAAGTTAGTCTTTTTACGAATTTCCTGCTTTCAAACCAGCAACTAAAACACTTTTATGTAAACTGCCAGACATGGAGACGTTGAAACCCTAATTTTTCACTGTCCTTTCGTCAGTTAATAAGTAATGGCGAAAACCGAGATGAACTCCTTTAATAATTTAGTTGCAAATGATTTATAACGGATTCAGCGGATTTCATCTTGAGGCGCACAATGAACGTTACTAGACTACGAAAACGGTAATTATTAGCCGTCTATGTCTTGATTGTTTTAACACCTCTCCAATATTACGAACGGTGTTCTGGGGTGTTGTTCATTCACAACTTACGGCAAAGCAAACAGAATGCCGCCTGTGGAGTGGCCTGGAAGGCGGCTGTATTGATAAGATCTGAAATGGGAGTTGGTTCGACGATGACTGACTGGCTTCAGGACTACCAGTGCCGGAGAATCAACACGAAAATGCTCATCATATTTTCGCTCTCGAAATGCCTCAAAGAATGACAACCTGGTTTTTCAAGTTAAGTTTGGTCTATTGCCATGTTCAGAATTATTCCAAATGATGTATTTATTTGCTGCTTAGGGATTTGAACAAAGTTAAATAGCTTGTCTTGTCTGGTGTCTTCAGTTGAAGCTAGTTTGTCAATAAAATAGTCAGGATCCATAGAGTCGTGCTTTAATTAAGCGCGTTTATTAAGCGTGCGAAGTGAAAAGAAGAAAATATAAGATTCAAACTGCTCAAAAAATGTATGCAAATGTACATCATTGATTTAATTCTCTCAAATTTAATTTTCGTTTGGTTCGTTAGTCTGTTATTAATTTTTTTTCGGCTTCTTCAGTTTCATTAAATCGATGTTTCTAATTTTCTTCAGATCTTTCGATTGAACGTTGTTTCATGGCGGTTACATTTTTCATAGCATTGCGGCTTCAAATTTCACTACTTACCAGAAAGTGAAAATGCCGATTGTATTTAACTAGTCATGAAAAACATTGTTATGAACATAATGAAACGCGAAAGCCCAAATACATTTAAATTGAAAATTAGTTTTGAGTTTAAGAATCATAATCGACATTCAATCGTTATCGTCCGTGATAATACTTTTCTGTGACTTAATCTTTAAATAATGGACGGACATGTTGTGAAGTGGAACTCTTAGAAGATGGGTTGATGGGATTCGCATCAACATTTTAAACATGACGCTAAGACTGTTTTTCTAGACAAACTCCATAGCGGAAGTAGAATGGTTGATGTCGGTTGCTTCCTCGAGCAAAATGAAGACGAGTTTTATGATATAATTTTTCAATTTGGGTTAGTTTCCTATTTAACTGGTGGCACAGTATTTTGTAGTTGGAGGTTTTTTCAGTCAAGAAACTGGAATTTTCTAACGGTTTAGTTGTCCTAGAAGGTGCTGCGGCAGTAGCTACTCTGAAGTCGGGTAACACTGTGTTAACTTGCGCTTTTGAGTTGTTGCCGCTCTCTAAGTTAATGAGTTATAACTCATCGGTTAAAGAGTCATAACTAATTTATTAAAGCGGGTTAAAGCTGTACGAAACCTTAGACTGGAATTTTAACATTCGGAGTATCGTTTTTCCAGCAAAGTTACTGAGTACCATTTGCGCAGCACTGCTTCAACACCTAAAAATTCACTGAGTTACCTTTCCTGTAGAAATGCTGTTTTTTTGGTTTTTGGTCTAAAACGAGAAAAACCGGAAATTTTGGAGACACTAAAATTCTTCAGAGCGATGATGTTTTCAATGAGTTTTCCAAATAAATTGTTCCAATTAGTTGATTGAAAAGATTATGATGAAGCCTTTGCTTTCTGTGATCGTTTTTTTTCGAAAACTAATTTTTTCGAGGAAAAAAAACAAGAACTTTGTATTTTGTCCCAAATTCAAAGGTAAAACGGGTATTCGAAAAAGACACCAATTGAAAGAAAAGAAGTCCAAACTATAAATACGACCAGTTTTCTTGTAAAATCGATGTTCTAAAAGTGAGCAAACCGGAATTAAAAATTACTAAATTATTCACAGCGACGAAGTTGGCGAATTTTCCAAATAATTGATTATAAAGTTTCGCTTGTTCTGTTCGGAAAAATATTTTTGGGAAAAAAACCATAAAAAATGATTAGGGTTTTGTCCAAAATTCGAAGTTGCAAAAGTTCTTAAAAAATCTTCATAAAGCGGTTAAGGGGAGGAGTGTTCCAATAGAATTTATTTGATAATTTTTCGCAGAAAATACCGGAATATTGTCAGTGGTTTTAAGTAAAGAAAATAATGCGTTTCTTGCTTAAGAAAAACTTGGCTAAAACTGGAAAGAACTTTTAAATAAACTTTAAATTCTTTAGCGATGAGAGTAACGAATTTTCCAAATAATTGTTTGTAAACTTTTGCTCTCTGGTCGTTTTCTTCAAGATAAGGTAAGATTACTTTGGGAAAAAAGTCTCAAATCTTCAGAGGGATGGGGTGATGCGTTTTTCTAAACTGTCTGTTATGTCTTTATTCTGTTCGCTTTTTAATAAAAAAATAGTTGATTTTTGTCTTAAATTTGAAGCCGGAAAAGAATTTCAGTACTTTTTACGAAACKAGGGAGGCGTGTGGTAAAAAAAATATTTTGAAATTTTGTGCGGGAAATATCGGTAGATTGTCAGTATTTTTACGTGAAACATAACGGAACTGAGTTACTGCGCAGGTGCATTGGGCTGGCGCACAAAGCCATTTGCGCAGCAGTGCGCCAACTCCAAAAAATTCACTAAGTTACCCAGGCCTACTCTGAAACCGATTGAAACAATACAACTTTTTATGTTTTACGATACTAAATTTATTTTTCTCACTCTGCTCACATTGCCTAATGTTTTCTGCAGAAAAACGGTTCTTACTAAAAGGTGGTATCTCGCCATGTGTCCGAGATATTTCACTTTGAAAATTTCGGTGCTGTATCGTGGAAAAGTAATAATTTCGTATTATATTATTCATTTTTTATTGCTTCGCCAGGTCTATAAATCTTTATTGATTTCGCAACAAAATGAYTAAAAACTTAAGCTATTACTCATTTRCTATTGCTCATTGCATTTGCATCATACTAAAATTTGCGTAATTAGTTTTGATTCAATAACTCTTTTTAACTGTTAGCCGCAAACATTTTCAATTGACGTTTTYTTTATATTATTTTTTAAAAAGTGGTTAGTTATTCTAGAGCAAATGAAACAATAAAAAATTATAGATTATTAATTTGATCATACCCACATCATAGCAGTGAATCCTCGCTGGAAGTTTTTAAGTCTCAAGCACACGGCCAAAACACGGCTTTTCACCAGGAATTGTTCTTTAACATTCAACATTTTAGAATAGAACCAGAGCAAAAAAATCTGTATTGAAAGTCACTAAGACGTTGTACTGTTTCAAACGGCTTCAGAATACTACAGCTCTAGAAGTTGTGACCACACTATCATAAAATTTGAATTTCCGGATTGAAAACACTTTTTTGTTTGTTCAAATTTTGCTAATTTATTTACTAACAATGATAATGAGCGTAAGAACAACGAAGGAATTTCGAGAAAACTTAGAATATTATGGAGTCACGAGAAGGAAAGCATTTTTTAAAATTAACCTGTCATATTGATCGATTTTTTCATAATTTGTGGTAATATTTAATAAATACTTAATTCTATCCTGGTTTATTGCATTGAGTGTTTGCTCTTTTTCATAGTCCGCACACTCCATATACTTTGCATTTGTATCTTTCTTTTTTAAAAAATACTAAATGCCCAAAGTAGCAGAAATTTCCAGTCAATTTGCCAAATTTAGTCTGCAAAGTGTGCTGTTAAGATACATAAAGATAAATCACACATTTACGAAGCATATTATTTGAATGATACGACGTCCTCTTAAAACCTTGTGAGAAGAGAGGCATTTTTAACAACTTCTTTTAGGAATCTAAGCAATTTTCAAAATATTTATTCGGAACTGTTTATGTCGAAGTGACTTAAAAATCTTCCTAAAAATTTCTGTTTTATATATGTATGTCAATTCTTCGTAATTTCGTCTGGGAATTCGAGTATTTTTTCGACATGGAAAAATATTTTGCACAAGGTTACATTAGTAAAAATGTTTTGTTGTAAGGGATTCGCATCTAATTCACTCAATGTATTTTTCAATTTATAAATGTGTTGATTCTGTTTTCAATTTTCATATTTACCGTTCAGATGGCAGAGTTTGAAAATAATATGTACTGATGGAAAAACTAATGGTGGTCAGGCTGGATCAATTGAATGTAAATATTTATACTGCTCTAATTTATGGTGTATACGTTTGATGTTTAGTCAGTGCATTTAGGAGATTTTTATTGGGTTTAATTAAGCGTCCTTTTGTAGAACAAACCTACTGTTCCAAACCAGCCATTTTTTAATAATCTGGTGAGATTTTGAGTGCAAAGCATTAAAGCTAAAACAATTCCTTTGCAATACAATTGCACAACGAATTAGCCAATTTTGAGCTTATCTATGGAGGATTTAGCACAAAATAAGGTCCTTATTATTTTCCCACAACTCTTCCTTGTAGATCATTGAATTTTTAAGCTCTGCGAAGGATATGGAAATGTTTTATAGTGTTTCCTGAATTGGACCAGTGAAAGTCAATAAGTGCCAACTCAAGAAGAACGCACATAATTTGGAACCGGACAATGTCTTTCCTGTTGGAAACAGCGATATTTTCAATATAAAATAATTGTTCTTAGAACAAGCTATAAACGACTATATATTTAACTACGTTTCTGTCTTCATAAACACGTTCTTCTAGTTCCAACAGCCTCATCTTCAAACTCGTGAGTGGACATTGTAATAAATGTTCAGACCTCTTAAGATATTGTCGCAACTATTGATGACGAGGATTCGACGTCTGTAGCTTTTCAAGTTTTAAGCGCAATTCATTCCTTGTTTCTTCCAGTGAGGTTTTGTTGAAAATTTTGCAGAAATATAAGAAAATGTGCTTCTCTTCTTTGCTTCCAGCAAATTCCTGGATATTTTTCTTCCAACATTCTCGGGTAGTTGTGGTGGCTGACATTCTCTCTATTTTGCTGTAACGTCACTGGATGGCAATATGTTATGCCTATGACTAGGCCTATTCTCAAAGCCCATATGCGATGTAAGTGTGAGCAGGAGCTTTTGTGTTTGGCAAGCCCTGTGTGCACGTTTTTGTGCGGCCCGGCATAAAGGGGATTTGCAAACTTACTGCTAATAGAAAGCAGTCTATTATGGCCGACGATGAAAAGTGGGAAAATCAAGCGGAAAGTCAAACGGTGCAAAATCCGATATCCCGTAGAGTGCGAGCTCGGATAATCCGACTTTGGGAAAATATTATGATTTGGTAGAACATCAGCGAATAATCGTCAATAACGCAGTTCGATATAATGACCACATAAGCAAAGTTAAAGAAGTAGATAAGGAAACGATGACTCATCGCTGGGCTGTTTATTATTAAGTTTTACACTCGCCAGGTTATTAAATGATTTAAAAGCTGAAAGTTCGCAATGATAGTCGACTGATTGGCAATTCGGCACGATAAACCAAAAAGTAAATACACTAAAGCTGCGGAAGTTATGAAATTGCCAACATCCAACCAAATCTATGCACTAGGGATATGGTTTGAGCTAAATGTTGTATCGTTTTACCCGCGTGTGAACTAATAAGGGGGTATGAACATGGTGGCACCCCACTTAGAACAACTTCATGGCGCTAAATTAATTCATAAATCAGAGAGCAAAGGATGTAGAACGAACGCATGTAATATGCAGAGTAATATATCAAAGGCTTTAATTCCGACAGCGTCACGACGGTTATGCAAGGAATAATACGCGAGAAACTCATTATATTTTACACCTGTTCATTTTGGCCCGTCGGCCATATATGGACCAGAGAAAACTGTGTTTATGCCTGCCTGTTTGCATTTTTAATTGCGGGTTCGAGAGCCACTGAATAACTGAGGAATCAACCATTTCAACCGGCGGTCTGCGAATTTTAAACTGAACTTTAGTGCTTCTTTAAATGTGGGTCTTTCTGAAAACGAGGATACATTTGCTTCAGCTTATGTCCAGCTCAATATACTCACAATTTAAGAAAATAACCTTCTTTTGAAAGACCCATTTGGCAATTTGCACAAAAATCTAGTCCTTTGTCAATGTTAGATTGGAAAAAGTAATGAAACTTTGCATCAAACTGTAATAAGGAAAATCACGCAACCTTTAGCCTCCAATTGACCTGCACAGCTTTTGCATTGCTAACGATAACCTAACTGAACACGAACTCTATTGTGTCTTTCGGATACCCGTTGGAAATTAGGGTGGGCCTCTATTTACTTTAGAGGGGCGTCTCTAATTACCTAATTTCAATTATTCCGCTTTGTCGACGAAATTGCCAACAATGAATGGTATGTTTACATTGGGTAATGGCATTGCACCATGTCGGGCGGCTGGATATTTGTATTAAATACGTGTATGTACACATGTCTGATCTAATAAAACATAATAAAGGAAATTAACCAAGGGCTGGAAGGTCAATTGGCCACTTGGACACAATCTGGCACGCACTCATGTGGAGCAGAAGTATTTTATAATAGTTCAGACTATGCACCAAAAGTTCTTTCTTTGAACAGCTTTAGAAAGCCCTTGAAGGTTTAAAGCCATTGAAATATAAATAATTGATGGTTTAAATTCTAGACATAAATCGTGTATCTCGATTTGGACTGTCCCCAATTTTAAGTGAAAAAATGAAAATTATAGTCTGTTTTTATTATTTTAGAAATTCATGTGTTTGGAAGACRAATATTGATTTTATAAAAACAAATTTTGAGAATTAGAATACCACATATAAAATATGAGACATATACACCTGAAATAGGATACCACATATAAAATAAAACTGATCACTAAATTTGATTAAAAAATTAAAGAGTTTTGCGCTGATTTCTCGGAAATAAAATAAGCAAGAACGCTCATTTTTACATGATTCCATAGAGAACTAAATGGTCTTTTTAGAAAGTGAACCTTTGAAAGAAAATGTCGACAGTTTTCTAAAGAAGTCTTGATGTTAAGAAGTTGTTTGACCCAGAAAGCGAAATTTGAATATCAGACACTTAGGTGCAAGATTATACCAAATTTTCATGTTTTCCGTCCCGTTTTTGCTCATTTCTCGGAAGCAAGATGAGCAAAAACGCTCATTTTTACATTATTCCATAGAGAACGAAATGGCCTTTTTAGAAAGTGACCCATCGATAGAACAATGATGGCTGTTGTCTCAAAAGTCTTGATTTCAGGAAGTTTTAGATTTTCGTGCTTTTTTTTGAGTTGCAAAATTGACTCAAACATGACGCTGCGTTTTCCGAAGTTTCTCAAGCACCATTTGAGCCACAGAATTTCTTTTAGCATCGTTGAATAGAGAATTGAAAATACGATCCAGTCATAACATGAACGAAGAAATTTCAATAGTTTTTACTTCTTCATTCCAGAAAGCGAGAGTTGAATATCAGACATTTAGGTGCAAGATTAGGCAAAAATTTCATGTTTTCGGTCCCGTTTTTGCTCATTTCTCGGAAGCAAAATGAGCAAGAACGCTCGTATTTACATCATTACAGAGAACTAAATGGCCTTTTCGATTAGGCTAGAAAGAACTAAACGCCCAAAATCAATTCAACCATGGTGCTGCTTTTTTGGAAGCTTCTCAAGCCCCATTTGGGCCACAGAATTCCTTTTGGCATCATTGGATTGAGAATTGAATGCGATTAAGTCATAACAACACTAGTGAGACAATTCGAGTAGTTTTGACCCAAAAAGCGAAATTTGAAAATCAGACACTTGGGTGCAAGATTATGCCAAAATTCTACATCACTCTGTTTTAACACCTTATTAGAATAAAAAGTGCAAAGCTTTTTATCCTTCCAACCGCAAACTTTCGCGTGAAACCCAGCCAGTTGAAACCATTTGAAAAATAGTGAAAAATGTAAAATGTGCACATAAAAAATGTAAATGTTGTAGATGATGATAAAACCTTAATGGCACCGGATGATAATTTAAAATTATTGGTATGAAGTTAGTGTATAATTCAGAATTGTGCGGTCGGAACAAGTGCAATGCACACCAAAATATAGCCAGTTTAATTACGGCGCCCACATTAAAAATGTAATTCCCGAAATTCCCTAGTTTTAATGAATTAATTAGTAAAATATTTCCAACTTCTACCTGCAGCTGAAACCCAAATAAAACCCAATTTCTAGATTATTTGCAGAATTAGTTTTAGAGCGAAGTTTGGACGTTGGTCCATCAACTGCAGGAAATTATTTTGTTTGGGCGACGTCCAAAGTGCCATAGATGGACTGGAACTAGATGATTATCTAAACAACACAACATTTCCTGTTTCTGTCCACTGTCTGTCTAGGTTTACCAAAATTTTTTTTGTGAAAATCTAGTTTCATCTGAATGCCATTCAATGGTTTTAATCGACGTTCTTCAATCAACTAAACTACTTTCAATGGATTGATTTATATCTTAATCTAAAATTGGATAGTTTTAATGGATTATACAACAGTAACATTCAACGCATTGATATAAAAAAGAATTATGCACCATAAAAACGAAGAGTCATTTCAGCAGGAGCGGGTCCAACCTGGCTGTCGGATTAAAAATGATCTATTACATAATGTAATGTCTGGATCCCGTTCTCGTGATCGAAAAGCTCACCTGTGCCTGCTTTAATGGAATTAAATGTCCCGATTCTTATTAAAATGCCCCCCTTTTTAATTTTCCCATACAAATTGAAATACGGTTTGAATGAGTTGTCTCGCGGAAGACGAGGCGGACAGCAATTAGTTAGAATTAATTAAGATCACTTGCCTGACAGTTTTTTCTACCGAAATTCCGTTGAAAATTATTAATGGCATCTCGGAAAGACCTAGCGTTTCTAACTTTTTAGCCGAAGGCGTTTTTCAGCTGGAAATGTGGACATCATGCCACTGTTCTTATCAGATAAATTGTTGTTCGAAACGGCTTTTAAATGACTACAAGTTATATGTATTATTTTAAGGTTTTTATGGGCTTACGGTAGTTCTCATGTACACTATTAATAAGATTTATGGCCTCATATGGCAGCCGTTTCGTTGGACAGATAATTGGAATTTTCTAGAAGACGTATTTTCCCGCTAACAATGTAGTAGATTTAATTGCGATCACTTGGTATCATCTGGCGCACCACATGATGGCTAAAACAGGGCAGATAGTTTCCAATTAGATTATTTTCCACAAATATAAAGTGCAACTGCGTATGGTTGAAAAATGGCAAAACTGATGGTAACTTTTCTCATTCTAAATCCACACGCCCCATTAGTTTACAATAATTCATGCCACTACTCATCTTTATTACCCCAATGAATTAAGCTCGGTTTCCACTAAGATCCGTAAAAATAAAATATATGCTTCACTTCAAAGCGGTCCTGATTTAACTACACCTACTTCTGGAGGAGTGCTCGAATCCAAAAATCTGGAAACGTGCACAATAAAACAACTTGGATAAGGCCCAGTGTTTCCCATCGAGTTAACGAGACAAAAGTGGAAAACAAAAATATTTTTGGTTGGTTGAGTACGTTCTTTCCAAGTTTTTTGCGTAAGTATTTGCGAGCTGCATTCGGGAACACAAAAAGAAAGTTGGGAAATGTAGCTGGTACATGAAAAAGCAGCTAGAATTGTGCATTTTAAATCGCTTATAATATAGAGTAAATCCGGTGCATTAAGAACTTTTCCATGAAAAATTTAAGCCGAAAATAAACGGAAAGGTTCTTTCTTCGCCTTGTCAGAGCCTATTGAAAGCCTATGTGTTCAAGTGATTCTGGAACTGTTGGCGGTTATCTAGAGCTTTTAAAGTTTCATTCATTTAGGCTGATTTTTTCGCCATTCAAAAATAAAAAATCATTTTACTCAAAAAGCCTGGCCGTTTTGGAGGCCAATAAAGCTTTAATGGGTTATTTTTCTCTATGGCTTGTCCAAAAATTATTCTTAGAGAGGAATTTAATATGTGCTCTTTATGTGTGTTTGTCTTTATTTTAATCTGAGTCAAGATTTGTCTACTAATGCTATAGTTTTGTTGCTTTTTAATAGTTGCGAAATAGAAAATTTAGAATTGCGGTATTAAACACATTGTGGTATTAAAAACAAGATACATTTTAATTCGAGGAAACCAACAATTTTGAATTTTCAGATAGAGTGAGAATTATTCATTACCCATCACAAAATCTGAACATAAACACATCCTGTATGTTCGTGTTTAGATAAGCCTTGATTAGCTTAAAGCTTGCGATTTATAAATAGGTGATTCTCAGAATGTTTCTTTATTTTCCGGTTTATTTTCAACTTTTGAGATAGAAAATAATATTTTAATTTTTCGAATCCTGAAAATTTAGGTTTTAACTACACAGAACTTTTCTACACAGCTTCAATATGAATAATTCGCTTATAAATTGCAATATAAACTCATGTTTTTCTAAGCTCATTAGAGGCTCATTTTAATTAAAAAAACCTTTAGAAAACAACGCTTGCATTGAATCCTGGTTTAGCCTGGTTAACTTGAGGCTTAAAAAAAAACCACGTTAATTGGAGATAATATTGAAAGTATGCAATCGCGTATAAGTTCAGCAGCAAACTTAATTTTCTAAGAAACTATTGATAGTTTCGGAATATTATCAGGTGGATTGAAAGCATCGGAAAAATGTTACTGAGGAACAGTCGATTTAACCCAAATGTACTGAAATGGTTGATATTAAAGTAATAGTAACAGTAAAAAACATTTTAAAAAATCGCACGTTTTAGTGCTATAAATTGCAAGCTATGCAAGACCGTTTGCCCGAAGGTCCAGATAAGCGAATTACTTTTTGTGAAATGTAATGAAAGGGGAAAATGGGGATGACAGATTTACTAGCCACATTCTCTTTACGGATGAATCGGCATTTTCATTACATGAACACTACAATTCAGTGATTGCTGCAGGGCATTCGGCGGAATATAAACAGGAATGGAAAAGAGCGTACAAATGGAAAAATGTACTAGTTTCCATTTCAATTTTTTTAGTAGTACGCACTTGTGTTAAATATGTTTTTTAAATTTCTGAATAATACTTTCAACATTCCATATTCCTGCAACGGGTACGTTTACGACACGTACTAGCAGAAGTCAATTTTATGAAACTGGACGGCAACGATAAACAGAAAATTTATAGATCAGGCTTCAAGTCAATCAAGTAGAAGAGAAATCTGAAAAATCTCATTGAATTTCGCCAATATATCAAATCACATATCGGTTCAATAATATTTTGCTCGTCTTTAAGTAAACGCAATAAATCCTCGCGTAATAAAAACATCCTGCCAAAGATTATACACTTTTTTTTGTGAAATTAGTTTCCCGATATGGATTATCAATGAGCGGCTGACCCTGTTCTTTTTGAATGGATTTATGATAAAATCGAACCGACTTTATTGCATTCCAGATTGCAAAGGAATGAAGTCAGGGTTTTTATACGAATATATTTGAAGAACATGGCCAGTAATGATTTATCAATACGTATATGTTTCTGTTTTTTATCAATAGGCCAACATGTTATAAAGACTCTGATACAGTGCGGGTTTCTAGCTTAGAACAAATTCAGTTAATCAAAGACAAGACCAAAAAATTAAAATTACCATTTTAAAAATTAGTCGATGTTGTGGTAATTGTGTCCGGTTTTACGAAGAAAAATTCGTCGATTCAAAGCTATGTTGTGAAAGTTTTAGGACATTTAGATCTGAGTACAGAAAAAATAGTAATAATTGTTATTAAAAGCTGAGAAATATGCAAAATACTAGATTAGAAAAACGGCAACAATATTTTTTAAGCTAATCTGCCTAATTAACATTACATAAATACCTGTTGCTTCGTAATTATTTAAAACTCTGGCAACCATGGATAAATAGAAAAAGTGACAATACGATAGACAAGGATAAACGGTAAATTCAACAGGAATCGTTGAATGACGGAACCTATTTCGAAACTAATAACGAATTATTAATTTTACAAATTACTAAAACATATTTGAGTCTGTAACTCCAAACAAGTGCCTGTGTAATCACCTTCTTATGCACTCTTCTCGAGCAGCTTCTCGTATTCGATTAATTAACTCCTGCTCAATTTATACCGGTGTTCAGTAATCCATTGGTTTAATGTGATTTTAACGTGAACACCCTTAAATTTAGCACCTCTTCCATCAGCAGCTGATCCATAATAAGTGCAATTTAACTGTGAATGACTATTAATTCACTTAATGAGATTAATAGAATGTTGATTCTTTAGAGACCCGTATTAGGCCTAATCCTCAAATGCATATTATTTTGTTATCTGCTCTATGGAATTTCAGTGCAATGAATTGGCCGGTGCTTCAAATTGATGATAGTTGCATGAAAATAAATTGCTTTGAATAAATTTGTTAAATATTATTCAGTATGGATGAATTTGAGCAATCGATATTCCAATGATATGCTGGAAACAAAGGCAATTTTACTTT
>NW_026018644.1:0-17761 GCF_020466585.1 Dendroctonus ponderosae | reverse complement strand
GTATGGTCCAAATCATGGTTCCTATGGTCCTTTTTACAGACGCACGGTTGTAGAGGGTCAACTACGTTTTTTACCTGGCCCGGTGGACCAGATTTAGATAGATAGTTTTCGTAATGTCTGGTCTAATAATAATTAAGGATCGATTTAATTTTTTTGGAACTTGCCATTGAATATGTCAACAGCACAATTATTTCTTGATAATAAAGCCATTTATTATATATTTTATGGATGATGAGCTAAAATATCAGCCACGCGATACAAAAATCGCCTACAGGCGGTTTGAATCGTCTGAAAAGTGGAATGTTAAAGTTAGTATTTTCTGTGGACATGTAAATTGTTTTTACATTTTCATTAATAAAAAATGTATTTCAAACAACGTGCAAATATTAACCAGATTTCTGCGGTTTTCGTCGGGAAAATTTACGGTTGAAAAATAGCCCGATATAAAACTCTCCGATCAAATTCTCGTGTCCTAAGGACTACCTGATCGCAGTTAATAATCCAAAGTTCGCGTTCTTGATCGCCGAATAATCAATGCCCTCTCGTTCTTCAGTACACAAACTAGAAAGGAAGACCGTACGTGTATCGAATGGATTTTTTTTTCTTTCAGCCAGGTCACACGCTCGAATGAATGGGGGTGGATTCGGAAAGGAAGCATAAAGAAAATGTAACTTGATGACATGCTTCAGATTGTAGTATTTTGTTGTACATAGTGCTTGAAGCATTTTTGTCACAAATTTGGACTTACAATTCAAATAATAGTCGCAAAATCAGACGAAATTGGTTTTTAGAGATTTGGGATGAATGCAAGAGGTCAGAATAGAAAATTGGTATGAGAAAACAGCGAATTCAACAGTGGAGTTGACAACATTTTAGTTTCTTAGTCTACTATGGCAACATTCGGTTTCAGCAAAAAATATAAACTTTTTAAATCTGTTAATTCATTCAAATCTAGTTTTGCTATTTAATTGATAATGCACGATCGTTATTCGATTTCTGGAATCAACTCGCTTAGATGTTTAAGTTGAATAGTTGGTTGACAACGTAGAGTTCATCATACAATCTTGCGTATAAACTAAAAGAAGTGAGTGTCACTTGTACTTTATTTTATTGTGCAAAAACACCACTCCTGCAAGTAGACTTTGCAAGTTTCTACTTTAATAGCAAATTGTCAAGTGCAAAACCAAGTAGTTCCCATGAAACTATTTTAAAGATAATTTGAACCATTTATGTGGAAATGATCTTAACCCTTTGAATTTAGCATCTATAAAACTTTAACCATGAACGATTCAAAGGGAACACATTCAGTTAGAATATGATATTTTTAATAAAGTAACTTAAATTTAAATAATGTGGTCCAATAATCTAATGCAAGCGAACATAATTTACCGTGCTTTACTAATAATAGTACATCCAATTAAAATAATGCGTCCCACAAATGCATCAGGCTTCATTTCCCCTAATAAAAGCCAGCACTTCCTCTCTCACATAATGAGCAGTTTCCCATAAACTGCATAAAATCACTAAAAAGTAGCAATTTTTCTCCATCTTCCCGACAACTATGCATCCGAAACAAAATAAAATGTTTCACAATCTCCGCATTTCCGCCGGGCGTATTTCCTGTTTGGAAAGAGGGTGCAAAATTAGTTTTTTATTTGAAACGAGATATTTTTAAGCTGGCTGAGATCTTTAAAAACTCCTCTAATGTGGTGTTTAAGTTTGGGATCGCCCCCTCACGTCTCGATATTACCGGTGAATTCTCGCTGCGTCACATCCAATCTTCAATGTTATGGGAAAATTTGGACGGCTGCAAATCAGACTTGCGGGCCTACTATCTAAAGAAATCCTCGAAACAACCAGACCATGTTAAGATTATTTTCGGCTTTAATTAATTTTTGTTCTGAATTGTGTCGAGATAACTAGTAAGCTGACGTTTTCCTTTGTGGGCATTTGTAATGTCCTCTAATGAACACCTTGTTATGCTTAATGCAGCGCTTGGTGTGTTCTAATATTTTTACTCCACGAGCTTTTCTCCCTTGTATATCTGATTAAGCATGAATCTGATTAAGCAAATTGATTAAACCCCATTTCTAACCTGCCTGATAAACATTTTTATTTCATAAATAAGTTCCTGATAACAACTTCGTCCGACTTCTCATGTAATGATCAGTATGAGTATGTTTTTGCTGTTTTAAAAAGAAGCTGTTATTGAAATTTTTGCTTTGTCATTAAAGTTTTGATTTTTTCAAAATGTTCCCTAAAAATATAAAATAAACCACTCTTTTCAAATTTAGTGCAGCGAACCTTAAATGTAGTAACAGTAACAAACATATTAATTATTTTGTCCCATCTAAACATCATACTTACTTTTACGAACGAAAATGTTTCTTTCGTTTGTTCGAATATGCTAATACTTTGATCTACATATGTTTTTCCGATCCAAGTATGTATATTTATTTTATGCCAATATACTAATATAAGTATTTGCATTGTTAATTCATAACTCTTTCCAGTTTCAAAAAATGTTGTCTAATTCTAATTTTTAAGATGGCTAAACAGTCTACCGCTAAAAAACTTGGAGCATATACATGAATTACAGCCTTATGATTGGCATGTACCTGAAGAAATGTGCTGAGCTTTCCATATTCGTTCAAAATTGAATGTACTGGGAAATCTGTTGACGGCAAAATGAATAGCAAAAAGTTGATAATAATTCTCTAGACATTCTATGTTGCTTTCACAAACGCGCTGTTCTGTTCTAAATTTTTAAAATAATTCGCAAGTTTTCCTAGACTAGTTTAAACGGTGTTTGCGTTTTCAGTTACATCCAATAAATATACTTAAAGTCGCAAAGATAACGGATTTTACAGCTTCTTTGTTTCTTGTTTTATATAGCTAAATACAAATTATTATATCTCAAAGAATATAAATTAATGCAACTTTTTTATACGAAAACTTGGCGGTCACGAAAATTCTTAAATTCATTAATATGCAGGAAAACGTACAAAAAATGCCTCTTCATACATAATCAAATACTACATAAAAAAAGCAACTAATTCTTAATTTACAGTTTATCTTAGATTGCGTTAAGGAAATAGTTATTGAAAATCAATAACATATATTTATATTCCCTAATGACCAGAAAATTTATTTTGTGACGATTTTATTATTTCTCTAACACCTTGTAAGTTATTTTACGGTTTGTTATTTAGATATGTCTCTAAATGTGCAATCAAGATTGTCTTATTTGTCATCGTATGATAAAATTTATCGGCAACGCATTGATATGTAGACGTGAATTTATAGCTTTTAATATAAACAATATAAATTGAAATTAAAAACCGGCGCTTGGTGTTGATCAAACAACCAGTTATAAACTAACTACCATAAATTAACTAGCAACATTTTCAAAACCTGGAATATTTTGGACGTGCTGTTTCGTTGGTTTGCTCATTGTTTTCTGTTGTCTGGTAAACTCGAATGAAAAAAAAACTCGAGAACTGAGGCCTGTGCGCGTTCATAGTAGGTCTGAGACCAATCTTGCACCCCCCAAAGTATACACCTGTTTTAGAACTCACCTCGAGTTGAACCTAAATTCTCTATGAACTGCGTCCCACATGCATTCTTGCATGACAAAGGTAAACTACTTTTTCGGAGATAAAATGAGCAAATATAATATAAGAAAAAAATCGCAATTTTTTATCTATTTGCGACAAGACTTGCCAAATTATAAAGGATTTATAAAAATAGCAATTTACTAGTGATAACTGGATGACATTTATCAAGCTAGTTTCATACGAAAACATTGTATTTGAGATAAAACAAAGCGCAACACTTCAAATTTCTTCAACTAGTTTCTATTCGTAAATTAATTTCTAAGTCACAAGAAGAACTTAATTTCACTTAGATATAGAAAATTCGGATATTTCTCCGGTAACAGCATAACTGTTTAATTACTATTTGTATAGTCTTCCTAGTTAAACACATCCTAAAGTTTTTTTCCCAATATATCGAAACAATTAGAAAAAAATCTGCTAGAATCAATTCTTTGTGGACTTAGTAACACATTAGTTGTTGTTTATTTTCACTTTCTTGAGTGTACTTCTCAGTAAAAGTTTAAATGTATGTTTTAGTATTGCATTTCAAGTGCTTTTGGAGCAGTATTATATCTTTACGTTTATTCATATGTGTATGTCCAATACTGGTTGTTTATCGGTATTTGCGAAAAACTTAGGGGCAAAATACAAAAACGACAAAATATGTTAAAAGTGATGGATAATGGTTCTCTTCAGTATGTCCTAAAGTATACCCCCAGTCCCTATTATATTGACGCTGAGGTTAAAGATTGCATTTTAAAATATTGCCGAGTTCGGAGAGATACCAATGAACTTTGATATACAGCATCTACTTATGAAAAGAACCTTTATTGCCGCAATCCAATAATCGTCTTGTTTGGTCAGAGATAAATGTACTCTAAACTCAAGCACTATTCATCAATTTCAGGACAATCAAATGATCAATGCCCCAATTAATAAAAAATTATCACTTACACGTACCTGAGGACACATCTTGCATTGGTATTTCCTTGGCTGGACGCCGCCGTTCTGCATACCACCCATTTTGGTAGCATTTATTGGTTGTGGCACGACCAGCAATGCAGGACTCGACCCAGGGACTCCTGGACTCGAGCTACTAGAAGTTGATCTACCTGATGTATACAATCCAGGAGTATTTGCCATATGATGGTCTTCCATACCAGCATACACTGAAAAAAATAGGTCGAATTGAAATAGATGTAATTTTAATGCGAATTGTTTCGAGTTCCTACAGTTATATCACATTTGTGTGTAAAAATAATGATAAATGCTACTGAAAAGATGGAAGATATTCCTCAAACTGCCAATACCTACTAAGTTTAATGTGGAATAAACTTTTCACGTCATTTGAAAGATGTTACATTAATATTAAAATTCAACAGTCTCTTTTTGATTTACAACAGGTTCAATATTAAAATGGAAGTCGTAAAGAGAATATGCAAAAAGTTCTACTTGAAGATATACAACCCCATAAAAAGGGGCAATAGCTACCAGAAACGGAGCACTCAAATCAGACTTGCTAATTATAGTATATGGAAAGCAACTTTCGATCTTAAGAAAATGACAATATTTAAATGCAGGTGATGACTAACAGAGGCGCAGTAACTAATGCGATTTTAAATCAAGTGAGCTAAATAATGATCAAAAGCAGACTGACTAAATAATTATAAGATAATTAACGCTTTTGAGAGATTTGCAGTTATTTTATGCAATGAAAATAAACTGGTTTTGCAGTTGTGTCTATATGATAAAAATTAATACAAAAATAAACTTATCATATAAACAATCAATTATAAACGCTTTTTGCATTGATGTTTATCCAGTGTGTACACAGCCACTTCCTCTCCACTTATTTCATTAGAACACACCATTTTAATCCCCTTTTAATTCGACTCTGATATGTATCAAGTGACTGGTTTGTATATCTTCGCCAAAACCTCAGTTACATATATTCTGAAACTTGTTCAAAATTGAATAAACATCAATACGTAGTCATCCAATAAACCATAAACGGGCATCGTTTAATAACATAAATTAACATTTTTTACAGGGATTACTATAAAACTAAGCACTAGCTGGCGCTTTTGCCGGCAGCATTCCATTAAAATGAAAAAATATGTTAATTCTTTGTTCGGCCGAAACAAAGCTTCCGGCTAAGCGGTGTTGGTTATTAGTTTTCGGACTAATTGATTGATTTACTAATGAACACAGTCGAAACTAAGCCCATATATTATATGCGAAATAGAGTTTATATGCGAAAATATCATTAAAAACATCTTGATGAAAACAAAGTAAGGGCATAGTTTTGCGGTCACCTTTAGCTAATAATTATTGAGGATAACGACTTATGGAACACATTTCCAATTATCGGCAAGGTGAGAACCAAGAAAGATGCTGTTTTAATTCCTCCTAAGTTCCTCAGATAATCACTAATTATTACTAGGATTACTATCCCCAGCTGGTACTTGCTGGTGAAAAATAATCCCGATACTCCAAGAAAACAACATAATTAAAAATAAGTGGGCAAACGCACCTGCTACATAAATCTGAATAAGATTTATACACACAATTCAACGTAACTATTTCCTCTGATTGATATCTCATTTTAAGATGTTTCAGACATAAATTTATCAGTGAATTTGCATGGTCATTAGAATCATTCAGTTTTCATGGCGTTCAATTTCTCTTTACAACTTATTCCAGTTTCAAAGTAATTATATTCACATTAAAACTATCTCAAAGCATTTGGACCTTCCTGTCGTATTTTAGTTACTTGTTCCGTATAAAATAGTAAATATTCAGTCCTTAGTATGCATGATTTATGGGACTAAACTCCAAAGGATTGTTAAGTGAAACAATAGAATACAGTTAAGTCGGTCGCACACAGTTTCGGAGGTGAGTTGTAATATCCAAATGCTTTTATTGGCGCACTAATGAATCACGTCTTGGCTAAGAGAATGAGGAACTAGTCTAAAAATTCAAAGGAGAGATGCAGGTAAGGATTCCGACAGCGGCACTACAGTTGAACTTTGGCGAAATTACAGTCTTCACCACAGGTTGCTGCACAGATGCTTACAAATTTGGACAATGAATGAAGAAATTTATTGGTCAGGCCAAAGTGTGAAAAGTCTAAATTAATTCAACTATCGTTCTTTCTTTTCAGTCAGTTGCATTTGCTAACTTTCTATGGTGATGCTATAAATTAAGTACGTAACTATTTGGATCTTGGAATTCGTACAAGATAGAGAGTTAAATGAATTGCGGTAAAGATGTAATATTTATTAAAATATTTGTAAAAACACGTTTTTATATTAACCGATATATCAGCATGAAATTTATAAATTTTGCTTTTTATTTATAACAAATTTCAAATTTATTATTTCGAAAAATTTAAGTATTTTTATCTTGCAGGGTAGTTAACGATATGATTTTATAATTTTAAAAACGAATGTTTCGAACGATTTAACTTAATTCTTGATTATCCCTTCTTAATGGAGCAGTGGAGCGGGCGGCTATTCATTTTCCCAATATTTCAAACTTTCTATAAAATTAGATATTTTTAATCCTTTTTCATGTCGTGTGCTTGAGAGGTTTTGAGTTTGTTTAAGCTATTTATTAAATAGTTTGCTGTTAAATTTAAATTATGTTTTATTGTGCTAGATAAATAACATTCTTCGGTTAACAATAGAACAATTGACCTGACCAGGCCAACAAACCACCATTTCAAATTCATTTTCGAGGACATTTTGGACCTTTGGGCCCGATTCTCTTCTAAGAAATCGAGAAACCTGTGGATGAATGTTGCTGGAAATAGAGACAGGCAAGGTCGGCGGTTCTGCAAAATTTCATTTAAATATTCCTGGAACTCAATATTCATGCGACGGCGTTCCAAATATTGGTAAAAATCCATTTTCAGGGTATTTTTCGTATTTAGGTGGCATAAGCAGTCAATCGTATCGTTTTTCTCTTTGATAGAAAATTCAATTTTCAAGTAAAACTTATTAAGTTATTTTTAGCCTTAGCTTTAGCCTTAGCCTTTGCAAAGTATGCGATTGTTCAACTACGAGTTAAAAATATTTTGAAGCTACTAAGTATTCACTGCTTCTTATACCTATGTTTGTTTTGTTTATTAACCGATTTATTCAGAATTAGTAAAACATTATTAAATGTCTGTGGTTAATTTATTAAATTTGGAACATTTAAAATTATTCCTCCAATCCAGTTGTACACTGTCATCTTCATAAAAAGTTAACATTCTACATTACATTTCTAACATTCATATACAAATTAACTGGATGAGATAATGGCATCATTTCCATCAAGTTCACATAGCGTCTGTTAAATTTGAGGCGTAATATCACACACAGTATTCTGAAGCAAAACAAACTGAATTTGTACTATAAATAAATCAATAAATGTCTTCACCATTTGCAACAAGAACTGACAACATATAAGCAAGTTTAATATTAATTTGTGCATTGGCATGAGCTAATATGTTAATGAACCGTCCTAGTGATATCACATTGGAAAGCTAAACTGTAAATAAAATTAATCGTATTTTCTTTTTTGCAATTAATCGAGTAAGAAGGAAAAACCTGGCCAATTCAAAGATTTGCTCATATGGTCGTAGTAATACCTTCCTTCCTCATATGCGAAATTAGCGGATATAATAAGCTGCTTCTATTATTTAATCAGGTAAACCTCACAACATCCGTCTTCTTGAACTTCAGCTCAAAACATTTGCATAAGATTTCCATGCAAGTGTAATTTTCTGTAGTCAATGCCGTGTGCAAATAAACACTGCAAACATACTAATATAAGTCTCTAGTGGCGTAATTGAACCTGCATGAATTCAACTCCTTTATTGACGATCAGTGTTGTAGATATACAGATCGAATTTATATGAAGACATAAAATTGAAGATTTTAATTAAGACGGGACGTTCAACGTCCGGTCGCTGTAATGATTATGTTGATGATGCAGGATGGCCCAGTTTTCTGAAAAATTTAACATTATTTATGGCGCTATTTTGCAAGAAACGCGTCATATTTTAGAGACCTGTTCTTTTACGATATGAAGTAATTGCTGATAATCGTTTTACTGCTGATATTTCCCTTCAGAAATTGGCGCTTATCGACAAGACCATGCAATAACTGACATGCGAACATTTTATTAGGTTGTCGCGCTTGGTTAGTAACTAGCTATCTTTGGGGGGTTTAATTCTTTTAACTGCAAATATATGCATGAACACTTGTACACCACCTTATTATCTTGTATCTCTGCATGACGTGCGTAACATTTTAAATTAAGGCATGAGCTTTAAAGCAATTTGCTGCTGTGGAAGAAAGGCGAGCAAAGATGTCATCCGCCCAGGTCAAAAGCAAACACAATCAATTAGTAAAACACTTAGTACTTTTGAACCGCCAAAGAACGCTGGCTGATGTTTGCTTCAGCTTAATTTACCAAATTTCCTAGATTTAAGTTGACTAAAGACGCAGTAGATTGTCGTGCTTGAAAAACTTATCTACACAATCTAAATTAAACTATTCTTTGTTCAATCAAGTTTTGAGGCAATCAAGGTGTGTGCATATGTTGACCTTGATCAGGCATTAGCCGGCGGCATTATTTTCGACTATTCAACTTGGATTATTTTATCGTTCTTTTCCTGCATCTCATTCATTTCGCTAGCAGTGAAGCCATACAGAGAAGTTCTTATGTGGGAATAAGTGGGTTATATAAGGCAATCTTCCGTTTCGCACTTGAACAAAATGTGAAAGATACCGTCTTAACATGGCAATTACTTGATTTTATAAGCTTTAAAGTTGTTGTCAAACCGTAGCGTGTTAAATAAAAATTACTGTATAGGAAGGCGTATAGTCTGACTATGAAACTGGCAGCAAAATTTGTGTACATGCTCGCTTGAAGAGTAGACAAAAAATAGCAAATAAGTGGTAAAGGAAAAGTGGGACTACATACATTTTTCGTTGATGTAAAAGTATGCTGATTTATTATTTTAAAAAAGTTCAAAGAGAATAGCTCATTTGTTTTTGTATATATTTTTAATAAACAAAACCGCATTTTGTCAAAGTTGTTAACTAGCCCAATTTGCTTTTCTTACAACCTGTAACAATGTAACAAAGCCATTTCTTGTAGAAGAATTATTGCTGATTTTTCAGTTCATGCTTTTTAACACGTCAAAACCGTCAAGACAAATTAAGTTAATTCTAACTACCTAAAACTTTACTTTAATCCATGCGAAGAAGTGTAAGAGAATTGATGAAAGATCGAACATTATATTTTTAAGAATGAATACGTTTTGTTATTTATGTAAATTTATCGTGAATAATCTCTAGTAATTAAATTGAGGAAGACGAAGCTATTCTTAGAACATTTGAAAATTAGAACTAATAGCTGGATAGTTCTTTTTTCGCTTTGGAAATATTTAAATTGAGGTTTTTCGGTCTTTGTCATCATTAAGTGGTTTTGTATTTAAGTTTAAATTACTTTTTAAATATTTTTATCGATCGCCAACGAAGCAACAACAACAATTAGAAAATGTTGTTCAAGACCTGAGATTCAGAATACCGATTATTTTTAAATATTCGAAGTTTTTACTAAGCTGAACGTTATCCTTCTTTGGGGATCCACGATTAAATAATATAAAAATCTTCCAGAGATAATGTTTTCCAAAGAATCCTATTATATGCTCAATTCTACTATTCCACGACAAAGTATAATATTTATATTATATCTTAAAAACGACATAAATATATGTTTTTAATATTTATTTGAAATTCAAATGTGTTAACATTTTGTCCATTGAAGGTTTTTGAAGACTGAATTTACGCGTCTTCGCTTGATCATCTTCATGTCATTGTTTATATGCCCGTTATAAGCTGAAGGATGCTAATGAAACTTGCTTTTCCGCTTAATAAATGGACTATACTAAGATAACACCTGGGAGCAATCGTGATCCATTTTCTGAATTTTTGAGAAAAAAGGAAATAGTAGAAAATTCACATTTCCTATATTCCCTTATCGATGGATAATCCTCTTTAGCTCCTTGACCATCATCAACACCCTCAAGGAGCTAAAGAGGGTCAAAATAATCATCTCTAAGTGACCTATTTCATGTATGATGAACATTCATAACGGTCAATCTGAATCAATCTCGTAGGAAACTGGTTGAGAAAAAACCCAAACAGGAACAATAGACAAATTATTAAGATACACCTTGTACTGCTTCGCGAAAATTTCTCGTTGTGCCCAAACAACAAATTTAAATTTAGTAATTTCAGCATACAATAGACACTCGACCCATACTGTTACCTCATGAGGAATTAAATTTCGGACTAGTCAAACAGGAACTTCTTAAGACGCCTCCGGGCAATGCTAAATTATACGCGGTAGATTTAAAGTTCTTTGCTACGGCAATTCGCTTTTGGAATAACCAATATCGAAAGCATTCAAGATCAAGTATCATTTGATGGCTAAACAACCTGTCGGTAATTACGATTTGCCACACATTCTCACTGTCAATGTGGTAGGACGGTGATGATGAAAAACTGATTTTTCTGATACGAAACGAAAAAATATGACGGTTCTGTTATAACAACTTGCTGAAAATAAACGTTCAGTTGTGGTGAGGCCATACATTTTTACAATAATGGAAAAAAATGGTAAAAACCCAAAAAATGTGGAAGATGTTAGGGAAAACGATACGGACAATTTATTTATCATTATTCGCGATTAAAAATCATTTGCTAATTATTAAATTACTAAGTCCTCTGGATGCAAAAAAAATTGCAAACCATGATATTTCGTCGATTTCATATACGAAGAATAAACAACGTTCGAAATTTGTCACATGAAATTCAACAAAAGATGATTGAATTAAATGTATTTTATCAATGGAGTTTCGTTTCAAGTAGAGAGTTAAAAAACGTTTAAGTTGTGAACTTCATATAATTGACACTACTTTACCTTGCGCTTAAATGCGTTAAAACTGAAGTGTATATTAGCCCATAGGCGTACAACTCGAGGGTTTCCACATTTTCATCTTTCTCAATGAGCCGTTCAAGCACCGGAACTTTAAATAAGTAACTTAATTTTAATTAATTTATATGTGCAATTATGTCAACAAAATAAGACAGTCACAATACATATGTATTTTTTGCATTTTTCTTTAGTAACAGTTCTTTAATTGCTCGAAAACTGTTTAAAATGATATAACCGAAAATCACGCTCAAATTAAATTTTAATTTTGAAAATTTTACAAAAACTGCAAAAATAATTTAAAACTATAATAAATCACGATATTAATTCTTATACGGCCAGTTTTATGGCAATTTGAAATTTACTTTATTTAGACAGTGTGTATTTCATTCCGTGAAGTAAATTGGAGTAAGAGATTCTTATATCCTCGAAAAAAACCTGTACAAACTTAGCACGAATGTAGTCGTTTTTCTTGTAAGAAATATATAAAACACACACAGTTTCAGGTGCGATAACCAGCATCCTTGCCAAAATATGTCCAAATATATTGTAGACCCTTACAATGATTTACAGTGCATTGCAGATTAAAATAACTGCGAAAAGCGGAACTTCTAATCGATTACTAACGTTATTGGCACAGTACTTAAGAGTTGAAAAGCACAAAGTAATCATCGCAAGTGGCCTTCAGCATTCAAGTACCTTCTCTTCGAGATTTTCTGTTGGTGTTTGGTACTCGTCATTTACGGTAGTGGCCTTGGCTAACTATACTGTGATGCACAATGTATATATGTTAGTAATAATTATTTTTAAAATTGTTGTTAATGTTTATCTTCCTACATCTAAGCGAAGCAATTGGTAACGCATTGTTCAGACAGGATATTTGAACAGTTAAACAAGAATGATCGTTAAAGTAACGTAATGTTGAATCAATTGAATGCAGTAATTTGAGAGCTTAATACGAAAAAAGCTGTTTATATTTCGGCGAAAAAGTGGCAAAAGGGAACCCATTAAGTATTCAGAGCAAAAATCTGATACCTATAAACAAAGTGGCCTTTTCTTCATTACAAGATTAAGTATTTCAACCCGTTCATCGTTGAAACGCTTCGCTAACCGTATTATCAATGGTCTAATAGAAAATGGAATGACGAAGGATGATTGTGAAAAAAGCGATTTAATCGAAAACTTATGAATTAAAGTAGAAAATATACGAACATGCATGAAATTACTTTTGTCGTTACGCGGTACTATCTGATTTTTTCATTGTTTATGTAAAATGCATTCCTCGGGAACCGTAATCCGAGAGAATAGAAGGAAGTAGCCTTCGGGTGATTCAAAATTTTAAGCAACCAATTGTTTCATGGGCTTTAGTAAGAGCTTCTTTTTCCATCGAGGTGTGAGTGCGATAATCTAATTTAATCAAGTGTGTAATGATGGAGAATATGTTCTCAATAAAACACATTAAATTTAAATTGGTTGGATAGCTTTCAATACTTTTTGCGTTGATGTTGCTGCGGTTGTAGTTTGACCCAATTTACTCAGAATAAAGCTGCACGATTTCAGCTTACTTTAATGATTTCTAGGTATCAATTAAGCCTTATTTATCAAGAAAGTTTATGGGTCAAATTAAAAATAAGTTTTTGGCACCTACATACAGATTTCTTTACTTGCTAGCCGATAGGGCAATGAAAAACATTGATGCCATTCCTCTCATCTAGTTTTTGCAAATGTCGGAGTTTTTAAAAACAATTATAATGTTCACTATTTTTCTACACTTCCAAAATACCCCCACACAACACCCCCAGAGGAATGACGCCAATTTAGAATCACCCTGTGTTATTTGGATCAATTTACTCTCTGCACACCTCTTGAAAAAATCGCCAGCTTAAGTTTTTGAATTACCATCTATATAGATAAATTATAATAGGAAATTGTAAAATCGCAAAACGTTTTATATTGTGTTTTATTAATAATTAATGATAAATATTAATTTAGAGTTCTAGTAGGAAATTCAGCATGGTAAGTCCTGTTAAACAGATGAATTTGCATACTTTTGAATGTTAGGAAGTTAGAAGAAGCGTGTGCTCATTACTATTTATGCAGAAAAGAATATTTGTTACATTCTATAGATACAGGATGTTTGAACACAAATAAAACTGCATACGAAACGTATCGTAACAAATCACTTATTGCTAAAATATGTTTTTTTTGCGACCATCGGCATCTTTCATTATTATTGGTAACAGACAACACATAAAAAAATGAATAATTACTTATCCACCGCGCATCACGCCAGTTAATATCGGTAAGGTTAAGATGTTTGATAAGCACGTAATTCAATAATCTAAAAAACGTTTTTTTTCTAGTTGTTTCTGTATAACAATATATTATGAGACACCTTTTACACAAAGTCTCCCATACTTGAAAAAAAAACTTTCTGAAGATATAAACTTTCTGTTCATAAACACATCTTTAATAAAATTTGATTGGCATCTAATCATCTTAATGGGTATATTTTTATTAAATAAAATTGACGTGTCGTTTTGTTGCCTATGGAATGTTTTTGGCACAGTTATAAAGGCTGCTATAAGCTCATCAGCAATATTAAAAAAATATCGATGTAAATCGTCTGAATTTATCGCTAATTGTCGCTAATTGAAAAGAACAATGTCTATTTTAAATTAGTTCGATGATACAGCGTCGGCAGATACAGTGTCGGCAGATCCATAAGCGAGGGCCGACTTTTATTTAAATATTACAGACAATCCTACCAAATCATTTTGAATTAAAAAAGTTCCAAAATTTCTTCTAATATCTTGTTTTTAAGACATTACAAATCAGCCATACCTATTTAGGTTAAGATTTGCTTGTCGTCTGCATTACCTCTTAATGCAATAAATGTGATGAGAAATGGTAAAAAGCACAGTGAGAAACAAGACTGTTTGAACTCCTCTGAATCCAATCCGAAGCAAACTGACTCTTGAAGGTGGAGGCCATATCTGCTAGAGAAACGTAGAGGACCAAATTCTTAAAGGCGACTGATTATCAACTCGAAAATCACCAATTGTTTAGCACGAGTCGGGCTGGGTCAATTGTCCGAATTTCCTTAATGTTTGAAAGTTTAGTGGAAAGTAGAAAAGTATTTGCGGACAACCAGTTAACCAAGAATTTGATTGAAAAACTGCATTAATTATCAAGTTTTAGTGAACTATTCTTATAGCCTAATACACTTTAAAGATGCAAATTGACCTTTTAAGGAGATTATACAGCCAGCAAGTTTTAAGATATAACTCCCACGCGAAACTGCGCATCTATACACTTATATATCTTTTAATTAAGTTTATAGTCGAAGTAAAAAATAAAAACTAGGAAAGTATAATAATAAAACGCTAGACTGGGGCCCGTAAAATTTGGTTTGTTTTTATTTTTGCTGCAAGAGCCATAAAAATATACTTTTATGTTTATGTCTATCCCATAAAAATTCTGCTTGCTAATCTTTTTTATTTTATCCTTTTATTTTTTATGGCTTTCGAACGAAAACGGCAGTCTCTTTTGACTAAACTCGGATTAAATTCAAAACACAACAAGAATGCAATAACATTTATCTCTGGTAAATTCGGTTTCTAGAATACAAAAACAATTAAAATTCTCCCTCATGAGTATGTGAATATACTAGCGCCAAATGTGGACTTTTGCCAGAAAATAGATCCGGGATCCGGGATTCGGGAATACAAGAATTGTCTGTTGAACATTTGGGTAACAATAAACGAATTGGAGACGAAACAACATTATTAGTATGCCTATTTTCTACATAGCAATAATAAAATATCGTACCTTTTTGCATCTGGTTGTGTTCATTCATTTTAGATTCGTATCCTTGTTTGCCCATGCCCATTGTATTCCGAGTCCAGTTCGGATAGTCGTCTTTCCCATGTTGGCCACACTGAAACAAATAAGTTATTAGGCATTTGTATTAGATTTTAATTCAACTTATCCACGCAGTTTGTTCTTCACTTAAAGTCACCGGGTGTTTTTTATTAAGGGATTTCTCAGGTATTTTTAAGACAAAAAGTCTATATACGAATGGGTACGCAAGGCAAGTATCGAGCTGCAGGGCGTTAAAAAATGAATTAACATTTTTGTTGTTCCTAAGTAGTTTTTGAAATAATAACGATATTTGGACGAAACATGGTATCTGGGGGTTTCGAAGCAACAAGTTTAAATTTCATCTTGGTTTTGCTGCTACAGGTAGTGGGTGCTACTTACATCTATTTTTTTCTTTTGAAGAATCATGACTTTTTCGTGCATTGTTTCATCAGATTTTGTTGCAAGAAAATCAAATCCTTAAGTATTCGCTTTAAAAAGTGGCTTCAAACAACTGTTATTAAGATATTTTGTTTCAAAGTAATCAGCGCATGTTTTTTTTTAAATACAATGTCCTTTACGTCAATATGTTTTTTTGACTTGACCACTCATAAACAGCATGTAAACTTTTGAAAAACACATACGTCAATTATTTTCGCTAAATGGCTGAAAAATTGGTAACACAATTGATTTTGTTGCTAAAATATGTAATAATAAAAAAAAATTAAACACCCATTTGCTCCATAAGTAAGGATTTATGGACCCTTGAATATATGGACTTTTATCTGAAAAATACCTGATGATTATACCTAACACTTATCAAAAAACACCTGGATATACATATACTTTTTACGTGTTGGCCGTCTATTCTATTTTTATAGTTATTCTTAATATTATTGTCATACTATAGTACATTACATATTAATTTATTTTTATTGTTATTATTATTACCCTTGTATTGAAACTGAAAATTAATTTTTTTTTTAAATCCCTTTACAAGTAAAGATTCACGATAACAAGATAATATAAAATTATAGGATACCTGCACATTAGCAAGTTTAAGTAAGCATTTACGAAAATAACTGAAAAACGAGAAGTCCTAAGCGGATTTTCAATTCAACTTTTCGTTGATCATTCCAATCACTTTCGCTTTTCATTAATTGGAGCTTTTTCATGACACACATATGGCCTATTTGAACAACAGGTGAAAGTGTTAAACCGTTCTAATCGACTGAAATTCGAAGCACTTGTTATGAGCAAAAATGTTTTAGTCTTACCATGAACAATGCGATATTCTTCTGGGTTTATTTTACAAAAGCAAAGAAAATGCATCGGAGCCGCCAAAAGAATAAACAAATGTGCCTCTTGTTGGGGAACGACAATTTGTGAGAAGAAAGACGAGAACAACATTCGTTAATGAAAAAGAGCAATAATATTCCATCTACCCCGTGACGATCGCCCGGTAGTACTTTTTTTAATTGAACATTTTGATACCAGGTTTGGACGAGCTGGTCTTCTCCCATGGCTCCCTAACAGCCCCGACTTAACACCTCCTGACTCTTAGGAAATGTTATCTACCAGTAAGTCCAGTAACAAATATTGACGATTTACGCCTTATGAAAGCGCATGCAGCTAGCAATATATAAATCCTAACCAAAATATTCAAAACTTTTGAGGTAACATTTAAATTGATAGTAGAAAATAGATAGAACTAATCTTAAGGTTTTTTTTATTGAATCTACAGGGTGATTCACAACTTTATGGACACAGAGCAGGGGCGTGTAGAGGACCTCAAAACAAATCGAATATTAATTTAATGTTTTTGTCTTGAGTCTATGGTTAACAAAATACAGGGTGTTAAAGTTTCGAGCAAAATTGGTATTTTCTCTTTCACTCCTTCAGTTTATGAAATATTTTGCTCAAATTTTGAACGTTTGCTAATGTTTAGACCCTTTACCTGTAGGTAAGGTTGAAGGTAAGACTGGTTGTCAAAATCTACAGGACGTTCTATTTTCTAGAGGCATACTCCATTTTATCCCCCCAAACTTTTTTGTGGTTTTTTGTGGCGACCAGAGAAACATCCACCCAAATTAAACTTACACCAAAATTATTAATTAACCTTACCTTTATTAATTTAAACAATGAGATTAAGTCAAAGTCACATAACTGACAATTTGCACAGACGAATTATCAGAGCGAATTTTCATATACTGTATTATCCTACTATTGTTATACAGTTTATTAACATACTCTTTTTTAGGTTCACTTAGGTTCTTTTGATAACGATAGCAGAAAATAGCTACCGAAAC
>NW_026018643.1:0-17888 GCF_020466585.1 Dendroctonus ponderosae | reverse complement strand
TGGAAAACTGATAATGTGCCAAGATATGTCAATCTGCTGAAAAATATCAGAAATATTAAAAATTTTAATGTGTTCATAACTTGATAGAGTATGATTGTCACATTATTAAATGTTGGTTTGAAGCTAAAAATCTAGAAAACCTGCAGGAAAATTGGGATTGTTTCATTTTTTAGCAGAATGGAAAATTGAAAATGTGCAATCTGCTAAAAAATATCAGGAATATAACTTGATGGAGTTTATTATTTTATTTCAAGAAAAGAGTGAAAAACTATTCCAGCCCAAAATCAAGTAGATATGGTCTCCTAAAACAGATCCTACAGTTTCTTTGATCGAACGCCGAACGTAAGTCCATATGATCAGTTAGTAGGACACAGTTGATTTTTTTTTACTTGAAAATGTTCATCTCCTAAATAGTTTTCTGTTTCCGACTGAATGGAGAAAAAAAAACGATTTTTAATTCGCAAAAAAACCATTGAAACAGTATCGAATGTTAAATATGGCAGCGGTTTTCTAAGACTGTAAAAGGGTTTGTATTTTAATTCTGCATTTTAGGGGAGACACTCAATAGAGCTTTTATCGTCCCAACTGACCGGAGAATTGAAAAATAATTTTAAATTGAACCAAATCGTTGGCGTGTTCTGTTTTGTTTTTCGCAAAATGACAATGAAACGGTTTTAATTTTTTTAATCAATAGCAGTGCATTATAGCAGAAAAAAACACAGAGCCTTTTTGTTGCCAAGTAAATGCAACACTGAAAAATATTTTTTTTGTTGACTAAAAGACACCTTGCGTGCTCTGGTTGTTCTTCTGGTAAAAATCGTATATTAAAAATTGCGGCAATTTCCATTGCGGGGACTTCAAGGTTCTAATTTTTCTAAGCAAAACTGTGCATTTGATCGAAAACTCCGAAGGGCTTTATTATCGGCAACTAAATGAAGCCGGATGATGAATCGCTTATGAACTCGAAACCCGTTGGGTTGTTCACAACCTGAAGTTAATCAATTGCGTGTGTGTTCTTTGCCTCTGGTGAATATTTCGCAGGTTTAACTGTTTTTTCACTTTATAACTCGCTGATGAAAGCAGACAAGAGCAACAAACAGTTTCGCTGGAAATTGCCAATCCATATTATTCAATTTCGCCCGAGCGTGGTGGCGTGATCTTGGAGCTTGAGACAATTCAAATTAAACCGACTACAAATTGAAAGTTAGCGTCAAATGCACGTGATCCATCACTTGAAAATTTCCCCAAGGTGTCGTTGTTTGACGACTATTAATAGAGAATAAACTGTATGTATAGGTATATGCCTTTGACGTGAGATGCTCAGCTCGAATTCCACCAACTAAATGGTTTGCCGTGTAAGTTATCTGACTGAGCTGGGGGTGACGGGCTCTTATTCGACAAACACCACTAAATTCAGCTGGCTTTTTAATGGAATAATTAACAGTTGCTCCAGCAGTTAATAGGATTGTTCAGCGAACAAAGAAAGCTTGACTACATTCAATTTCAACCTGAGGAGCATTCAATTGCTTCAGCCGCCTGACTATTCGCAGTTTTGTGGTTCAATCTCAACCTTTTCACTTGTAAAACCAATCGCTTTTTCAACGCATTCAGTAGAACCCCCTTTTCTATTGGCAAATATTCTTGTTGCACTGTAAACACGATTTCAGTTTCGCAATATAATCCAAGCAAAGTAGGACTCAATGGCACGCCACCTCGCTATATTTGACACGGGTATTAAGAGAATCCTCCTGATTACTGTCGGGGAATTTAAACAAGCATGAAACGGTATTTTATACATTTAGCGCACTCACTGAAATAGCTATTTCCAGCGCAAAAACCGATGATAAATGGTAGAAAGCGGAAATCCTTCTATTCACCATTAAGCATGTTAAACGGTATTCGGAGCGGTGAATAAAAACATTAGATATTACGTTCTCCCCCTTTATTCAGCGCATCTTGATTGACAGCGATCCGATTTTCGGCTGGATCAAGCTGGATCGTCTGGAACTTGATGGCCCACAAACAGTAAAACAACAACGAGCTGAAAAATGGGGACATTGTAATAAATCCCGAAAGCACAAGGAAAATGAGCTCGGTTTTGTTTATACATCTGATATAAGGCTTGCCTCTGCTAGGATATATTAGGGCCATTACTCTGAACGTTCCAGAAATCCTGTTAAATTCGTTCGAAAGGGCATATTTACCCGGACAGATATATTTCCAATAAAGCCATTGTTCCAGCAGTTTCTTTCACCAGTCAGATAATGCAACAAAGGCGGACGAGTTGTATTTTCTGGTGCATTCTTGGGAAACATGGAAGGCTATCCCGATGGTGGAGATAAATTGATATAACTGCCGCTGTCTGGAGAAAACTTCAGTTTTACGCTGCTGTTTATACAACACATTGTTATGACACTTTCCTAGATAAACTCGGAATTTGATGGTTTTAGAAATTGGTCTTAAGGGCAATGGAGACTAACGTTGAAATAGCAATCATCCAGTAGCTTAAACACCGCCAAAAACACTCTTCTTCAAATGTGTACAGTGTATTCAATCCAGACCAGTTAAAAGTTGCAATTGTATTTCCTTGCGGAATATTACGACGATTACAAGTAAATCCCCTTGAGCCTGATGGGGAAATTGAAATTTTATCAATCAAACCCTCCCCGAACGAAATCGAAATGAAAACGAGCTTTTATTTAATCATTGTGCGAGTAGCGAATTTAATCAATGTTTGTCGCTGATTTTTCGCCTGAAAATAATCAATCCCTAAACGATCGCAGCATACAAAGCCGCCGGTCTACAACCCGAACAGTTGAACGCGCGAATAATGCAAATAATCGAAAAAATAATTAACGCTTTTGTGATGGGTTTATACTGGCGAAATATTGAAGTTCTCCGAGCTGATTTCCACGGTTTTTGTTCCACATAAACCCCTCGACTAGCATATGTATGTAAATAAGCGACAATGCAAAAACAGCCACATTAAAGTGGCAAAATCCGGCTGCTTAACCCGTAAATTCATACATATTAAAATTGCCGATGGGGTTTGCCGTTTTATTGGACTTTACAACACATTTACGAATTGCTGCAAGGAAATGTTGATTGAGTCAAATTTGATATTGTGTATTTAAATCATTGAATTTATTTAGTAGATATACATAAAGAAAGTCCCAGTGGGTTTCATTTATTTCAGGGCAGATAATTTTTCTGGCCGGTAAATTCAGTCGGTCCCAAGCCGATTTTATCTGGCCAATATATTATCAGACCCCACATCGCATCCTGACCTGGCATTTTATGGGTCAATAGGTGATCTGGATACTTGTTGGATAGCGCGGCCAACACACAGATGTGAAACGTTGATGCTTTCTCATCGCTGAGTTTCAAAGAGATTCTTACGTTAAAATTCTGTATCTTCCAAACTAACACGAGTAGCGATTTGAAAGTTTCAGGGTTTACAGAAAACACCATAGTCTATAGAGTGGGAAAGTTCCAAAAAAATCGTCCTAAATCCCTCAGTTTTGCAAGCTTAGTAAACATCGGTAGCACAATGAATGGGTTTGTCCAGCTTCCTTCCAAAAATTTGTATCTTTCTAACTAACCCAATGAGCAATTTTAAAGTTTCACCATCTTTACAAAGCAGCTGGAACTTAAGATGCTGGAAGTTTAATAAATCTGCCACACTGCTGATTTTTGTCAGCTTAGAAAATTGCGGGCTCAAAGTGCATGTCGTTCACCGCGCGTTATTTTCAAACCTTCGCATCTCCCAAACTAAGACCAGTAGAAATTTAAAACCTTCAAAACTTTTAGAGAACCTTCGGCTTTAAATGTCCTGACAGTTTCACAAAAACCACCAGAAAATCTGATTTTTCCCAGCTTAAAGTTTGATCAAAAGCTTGATCAACGGTTTAACATGGGCGTTCTGAACAAAAAGCAATTTCTCCTTTAAAAATGCATACCTGCATGCATCATTAGATGATACGTTGCCCCAAATAGTTGCAAATTTTCATAAAAATTCAGTAAACTCTTTGTTTTTGATCGGTCTCAAAATGATGCACTTGCTTAACAAAAATCGCCCAAAATCCACATCCAATTTTCGAAAATACCGGTTTGAAAATGGCTGTTGAAACGCTAATGCGCGTCTGATTTAACAATTCACAGTAATGCAGATTAAATATTCAAATTATTTTATCCCATAGAAAATACTTGGCTCGAAAGAACGTTTCATAAGAATCACATAAAATCCTGACTTTTTTCAGCTCGGTAAATTTGGATCTCAATATCGGTCTAAGATTGGATGTTTTTACATATTGCAAAAAAATGTGGACCGTCCGAACTAAGACAAGCAGCAACTTGAAATTTTCATCAACTTTGGAACACAGATGTGTCTAAATACGTTGAAAGTTTCATAAAGTTTTCAAAATTTTGTATCTGCCAAACCAAAGCAAGTTGAAATTTGCATTCATTGCAACCTTTAGAAAATACTCGACGCCAATGATGCTGAGAGTTTCCTAAAATTCGGCTGAAATCCTACTGTTTTCCAGCTTAGAAAATTTAGCTCTTGAATGGGTGATTTTCAACCCAACTGCGCTCTATAGTTAAAAAATTGGTGTCTCTCAAACTAACACAAATTAAAATTTGAAGTCATTTCAATCTTTCGCCAAGACTCGACTAAAATGATCCGAAAAGTTTCATAAAAATCGTCCAGAATCCGGATTTGTGCCAGCGTAGAATAATACAGACCAAAAATGGATGATTTCGATCGAATGTTCGCTCTCTTTCAAAAACTCGCATCTGCCAAACCAACGCAAATAGGAATATGAAATTTTTACGATCTTTAGAAGACACTTAATACTTCAGATGTTGAAAATATCATAAAAATCGCCCGAGATCCAAATTTTTCCCAGCTTAGTAACTTTCGGACTCAAAAGTGGATTATTTTTATCAACTGTGCTCTTTCCTTGAAAAATTCGCATCTACCAAACTAAAGCAAGTAGCAAGCCGAAACATTCTCGTTTTTTTGCAAATACTAGACTAGAGTCTACAAGTTTCTGTAGCAAAAATAGCCGAAAATCCTGATTTTTGCCAGCTTTGCGAATAACGGGTTCAGGTTTCAAAACGGACGTTCTCACCCAATGGCGATCTATCTTTAAAAATTCGCATTTCTCTAACTCAAGCAAGCTAAAATTTGAAATAATTACGAGAATTTGGTAATACGTGACCCAAATGATCTCAAAAGATTTATTCAAATCGCTCAGAATCCTGATTTTCGCCAGGTTAGTAAACTTGCGACTTAAAAGGGATGGTTTTGACAAAATCTTTTTTTTTTTTTAAATTCGAATCCCCCAAACTAAACCAAGTTAAAATTTGAAATCTACATATCCTTTAGAAAATACTTGACTGGAATGATATTGAAAGTTTCATAAAAATTGCCTAAAATCCTGATTTTTTCTGGCTCGGTAAATGTGGGTTTCAAAATATCGGGGTAATATTCAATGTTTTTACATCTTCCAAAAAATATTTGCATCTTCCAAACGGAAATCAGCAGCAACTTCAAATTTTCGTCATCCTTCAGACAGACTTGAGTCTAAATAAGTGAAAAGTTTCATAAAAATCGCCTCAAATCTTGATTTTTGCCTGGGTAATCTGCATCGGTCCCAAAAAGCATTTACACAAATGCGCGCTTTCTTTTAACAACTTCCAAGTTCCCAACTAATTCGAGGTAGCAATTTGAATTTTTCGCTGTGTTTAGCACCCACTCTACGCCAACTTTTGCAAATATTTGTTAGAAATCCCCATTAAAGCGACTAATGCAACCAGCTCATTGCACAGCATGTTGGATGCGAAACAACCGAAAATTATGGCCCAGATGTGAAATTTCGCCAATTTTGAATAATATGTCTAATTGCCAATTGATTCAACTCGAGCATATGAGTAGCTCAATTTGCGTCGGATTAGTTGCCAACTTGAGTATCATTGACCATAGATATTAAATTGCATTTGCATTCCCATCCAGACTGGAAACTAGTTCAGTTAGTCCAGGTTTTTGTGCCCAGTTTCTAAGCCCGTTTTATCTATAACTCAGTGATAGATTAAGCCCAAAGTTGGAACCAGCCGCAACGTATAATAGAGGAGTGCAACTGGCCTCTATTTTAAATCTAGTTAAGGATTATGCAAATTGGCCGAATTCGCTGTTGGAAAGTTGGTCAAGAAAGGTTGTTTGGACACTGCAAGGATTATATGGCTTTGGCGTATTTACTATCTGGGAAATTGGATCAAAGCAGCAAAATTATCTATCTTAACAACGTTCATTCATGGATTCACGTTGTGCATAAAGTCTCAACGTAAATCAAAGGATTAGCGAGCTTATTGGAACTGGATTCTCTGTGATATCGCGAGTTTCACTCAAATCATCTCCGGCAATCGGGTCGACTGAGTTTCGCTTGAAGTGCACTTTCGAAAGTAAATAGACCTCCTGCAATTAATTTTAAGCCAAATTAAGCTCTCCGGAAGGTATTCGTATATATTTTTCAAAGTTGGGAAACTAACTGCAGTTGAGCAGCAAGTCCGGCCTCAAACACTTTACCCATGTTCGATGATATCGCTCTTTGAAGTTTTATTAGCTTAACCTAGTTAGGAACCGGAAAATTTTACTTTAAGGCGCAATTAAAGACACTTTTCATCCGAGTGAAGCAAAGTGCCGCTCATCGGACCAACCAATCCAGTGTTAGTCAACATATACGCAATGGCTCCAATTTGGGGAATTAGCGGCAAAACGGCAAAGTGTAGAACGAAGGTTTAAAGCAAGAAAATCCGAGTCTTTTTCCCCATTTCGCTAATTACAAGCGGAACTTTGTTTACCTACAAGAAAAGCCGAGCGCTCACATTAAAAGAAAGGTAACTGTCTTGTTAAGGGGACATTAAATGTCCAGTTCTTTTGTTCACTCTCCTGCTCAGATTGCTGCAAAAAACAAAGCTTAATTAATTGCAGCTTTCAATCGAAAAATCAATTTGGACTTTTGTACAATTTCTGATGATTATTAGAGGGAGCGGAATGCAAAGCTCGTTGAATCTAGTGCGACTCCATCCATTACTCAAAGTCAATTCCAATTTATCAGCAACACGGCCCCCTTAGAGTCTATTCCGATAATTTATACGGGATCGCATTTCTATTGTACTTCTCGCTTTAACATATCCTGAGGTAAATATGCAACATCAATCAAGCTTTTTGTTTCGGTATTTTGGCTGCTGTAACTGATGGGTTTATCAGGGAACTTCATCCTGAATGGGCAATAAAAGTGCCTTGAATATTGTGTGAAACTAGGCGAAGATTGCTGGCTATCGCTAAAATTATCCCAATGGAAAAGCGCGATTTAACGTTTTCTTCTGGGTTTTCTGCGGCTCCCTCGTCAACACGTCATTCTGGGGATACGATCAGGAGTCAGCCTCAATAAATCCCATTATCAATGAGCATCCTTCAGCAACCCTTTTCAGCTTCGACAATATGGGCACTCGGCAAACCAAATAATCGGAATCGCAATTACTCTGAATATTGTCGAGGGAATAAAAAACTGTTCAGTCACTTTTCTTGTGCTAAAAAAATCAAATTTTCAGGCACCTTAGCCAGGGGAGGATCGTAAATAACCGCGCCCAAACACATCAGAAGTTCCCAACAAAAATCCCATTTGCTTACGCGTGAAACATTGCATCCTTTCAGTTTGTTGACGGGGTTTTGACTAGTGAAGAAGCCTGAATTTTGATTAATTTTCCTACGGTGAAATTTGGCGTTTTATGCGCATTTAACTGCGATGGATGCAACGTTTCGCCTGGATAAGGTGTCTTCATTAAAAGCGCCACTTAAGCCTCCGTTTCTGTTTGCTTGCTTGTTTCAAAGAAGCAGATACAAAAACATTCTCTGATCCAAAAATCAGCAATTCTTCCATAGACTAACCGGGATTTTAGTTGAAGCATCTAATGAAATTCATTAAAATTGGTTTGAAAAACCAGCATGAATGAAAATATTCACATTTATTATTTCTCTAATGTTCGAACTTTGATGGCCGATGAAACTGAAACATTTTGATCCATCAAGGTATCAATTTCGAACGCAGCACCGCACAGGCCGTCGTGTCTCTCTTCACACTCATATGTGTGCAAGTGAGATGACCGATGCAAGCCACGCACTGGAATGATTAAAACGGGTCTATTCCATAAAAGGCGAATTATGAAATGAGGAAGATTTTCGCCGATTTTTCCAAGCTGAACCTTGGAGATTTGAGAAAAATTACCGCGGAACTGAATTTGAATAAAAATCGGTCTTTTCAGGGCTTGAATGCATTTGGCGAATTAATTCCAACTTCCTGTTGGAGAAGTTTCTCCTTTTCCACCAGTTAGCATTCAAATTAGCGAGTTTCCATCAATAAAAGTGGGGAAACTTTAAATATCGCGGCGGTTTTCTTCATCTGGTAAAACTCCCAATGCTGTCGATTTTTTTTTCAAGCTGCCCGACTTGATTTATTAGGTTTGTCGTAATGCATGGGTGGCAACTTGCAAAGTCATTGGCTGAATGTGATTAAAAACTGACTTTTAACTTCTTACTGCCGTGGCTTGTTTAGAGAATGTTTAATTTGACGCAGATACAAGTATAAATAATGAGGGGAAAAAAGGAAAAAATGGCTTTTCTGTTCGGCTTTCCATTCAATTTAATTAAGCACGAAATCTGAGACGACCGAACCCCTCTATTAAAGCGGAATGGTCGGGAATACTTTTTATATCGGCCTACTAAATTAAGTCACTTTATCCAGGCCAAATATCAATTCTAATGAATGGCGCTATTAGGGGAAATGGACGTGAATAAAAATCCAATACGTTTTGGATTGAATTTTTGTAACGAGCCAAATCACCAGCTGGAAATCAAGCAACAAAACCCGCAATATATTCGTGATTATCTGATTGCTTCTTGATTGAGTAATTCGAGCGTTTGCAGCAAATATCTTTGGTAATTAGTGCAGTGATCCGTTCGATTAAACTAATAAAAATCTAGGCATCAAATCACTTTTTTATTACGCAAAGTTGATTTAAAATACAAGATGTTTTCGCGGCATAATAAGAATACGACGATATATTTTTGTATTTTGATCAAGTTCAGCGTCAGGACGCAAAATCGAGATCGAAACTAGATAGGCACGTGTATTGAAACTGAATATGTACCAGAGGAGTAATTGAATAAAATAACTCCGAAATACTGCTTCAGGCTGGATGGCATGGTGTTAGTGTCTTCAGGAAGTGCATGGCAGCAAAATCAGTTTTTATCTAAACATATAAAGGTCTGTATTATAAGCGCAAAAGGTTTAGATTTTCGGCCATCATCAGACAATTTGCAACCGTTTTTCAAAACGACCTGTTCAGCATTTATTTCCGCTGAAACTTGTGAAGAACGAAATTGATTTTTTGTTTAACTCTGCAGGGCCAGGCCCCTTGTATATGTGCACAAAGTTTCGATTTTAAGTCATCTTCAAGCGATTTTTCATCAATTTTCAAGATTGAGTTTGGTTTACCAGGTTGTCTTTGCAGGCCGGAGTTTGGCAATTATTTAATCAGGAAGCAATCAGGACCGATAGTCGCTATTGTTTGCACTTTATAAGTCAACATCCTTTCCTTGAGGAGCAAAAAGTTTCGATTTTGGGTCGCCATCAGACAATATTCTTCAATTTTTGTAAATCGCCTCTGGCTTAAGTGGTTGTTTTTACTGGCTTTAAGTTAAGCATTTGTTTCCTCTGGAACTTGCAAAGTCCGAAAGTCACTTTTCCATTGATTTTGCAGCGTACGGTCCCTGCTAGAGACTTGCAACGTTTCGATTTTTAATCAACTTCCCGACATTTTTGAGAATTTTCCAAAATTGCGGTTCATTTAGAGAGTCGTGTTTGCAGGCTGAAGTTTGGCCTGCATTTATTCCGAAATTAGCGAACGAAGGCTGACGATTTTGTCTGAATTTTATAGGACAAGATCCGCTGAATAAGCGTCAAAAGGTTATACTTTCAGTTGTAGTAAGTTATTATTTTTTGCAACATTTGAAAATTGCGTGTCGTTTTCGGGGTGGTTTTTGCAGGTCGAATTTACCAGTGATTTTTGCGGTCAATTGTGAAGCGAGAAAATCAAAGTTTTGATTACATTTTGTAAGAAAAAATGTTTTATTTACGTGAATAAAGTTGCAATTTTTAACCACCTTCAAGCGAGTTTTCACGAGTTCGAAAAAGTGCGCTTGATTTAGGCGCGGTTGTTTTTGCATGCAATTTTTTCGGATTTTTTTAAATCCAGGACAAAGCAAAGTAAGAACGTTGTTTTTTTAAATTTAGGAGGGCAAAGTCTGCTCGAGATGTGCCAAATTTAAGATCACACATAAGTTTCGATTTATAGTCATCATCAGGCAATTTCCAAGAGTTTTCCAAAGTTGTATCTGATTTTCGAAGATATTTAAACAAGCCCTATTTTGTCATAGATTTTCTCGGGATTTCAACATGTGAGAAAGTCAGTTTGATACTAGATATTTGGATTTTCAATCTCTATTGCCAATTTTTGACGATTTTTCAAAATTGCGTTTGGTTTACAAGCTTGTTTTGCAGGCTGGACTTTGGCATTTATTTGTCAAACTAACAAAGTGGGAAGGGCGATTTTGTGTGTAGTTTGCAGGGCCACGTCTATTTTACAATAGCGCAAGTTAAAAGTTTCGGTTTTCCTTCATCACCAGACAATTTTCAAGACTTCTTTAGTTTGGGTTTGTGGTTTCGCATCAAATCAGTCGGTATTTTGGCATTGATTTCTCCACGAATTTAGCAAACGTAAAAGAGTACTTTTCTCACGTTTGTTGACTGTTTGCTTTGTCGCTGGAAATTGTTTCGATTTTTAATCATCACCAGAAAAGTTTCGGAATAATTTTATTTGGATTTTGCCCTTGCTTGGACAGCCCGAAAAATCAACATTTATTTACTCAAAAACCAGCCAAGCTAAAGAAAGACTTTTTGATGGATTAGCTTCAGCATAATCTGTTTTATAAGTGACAAAAGTTTCGATTTTCAGTCACCATCGGGCAATTTTGGAGATTTTTTAACTTTGTAATACAATTTTGCGAGTGACTTAAGCAGGCCTAAGTTTGGCATTAATTTTTTTAGAGACCAGTGAAGCTGAATCTTTATTTTTCAGTTCAAATCATAGAGCAAGGTGCGTTTCATATGTGGAACTAACTTCGATTTTGAGTCATCATCAGGGTATTTTCCAGACTTTTTTAACTTTGCCATAAAACTTTGTGGGTTGTCATCATGTCGAGGTTTGGCATCTATTTTCTCCCAGATCAATGAATCTTGGTATTTCCTTTTAGGTGCATTTTGTAGGGCCAAGGACATTCTATATTAGGAAAAAGTTTCGATTTTTTTGGGTCATCATCAGAATATTGTAGATAGTTTTGAAAATTGTCAATTGGGTTGTTTATGCAGGACTGAGTTTGGCAAATATTTTCTCAGTTTTATTATCCAGAAAAGTTGGAAATAGACTGAACTTGGCTGGTCTGAGAGTGTGTGTTCAAATTGTCAGCAAAATGCAACAAAGCTGTCTCGCATGCAAATAGAGTCGTTTGTTGATGTAAAACTTAACAGTTCTTGCAAGTCACATAGTGTAATATGAGTGCAACGCAAGTATATATAAATGGTGCTCATTTATCAATATCACGCCGCAAGGCGTTACATTGCTGTAGAGAATTGGGGCGTTCGCCTTATAATGATTGATATGCGCCCGCATGCATTTTAAGGAAATTGTTACACTAGTAAGGCTGTAACTGCATTTTAATAACCACTCACCCTAACTCACCCTCGCATTGTATTATGTAATATGTATAAAGCCAGCGGATATTGCCCAGATGCGAAAACACAAGGCAATATATTATCCCGCAAAAATTAATTGCGAGCCGAGAAATATATTTCATAAAATCAACATAAATTTCGTTTTTTCCTCCAAACATAAACACACAACACTGGCCGGAGCCGCTACACATTGTAAATTATAATTTTCCGGAATTTATTCTGCATTTAAAAGCCCGAAGAGTTTTTCAAACAAACTCAATGTTCAACACATTTTGTACAGGCTCGGAACGACAATCATTCGCGGATTATTAATTATCCCCCCTGAAAAGTGGCTGGAAAACTCGATTATTTCCAAATGTGCCTGCATTTAAAGCCATGGCCTGGATTAGAGGATTTTTACTTTATATGACAGTTAAAGTATATTAATTCGAATAAAAATGGAAAATTAGATGATGCTGCTCCAAGCGATGTTTACCTGCAGCATTTGACTATCTGATCAACGAGCAAACATGCATTTGGATCTTGCTTTCGATCTATTTACAGTTGACTGAATTAGCAAAAAAATCGTTTTTTAGCTTATTTTTGCACTGTTTAATGATACTGATCTGGTAGTCGTTGAACATAAAGTATCGCACTGTGAAGCGATGGCATTGGAAAACCAACGGAACTCGGCAATATTATTCCCAGTAATGAGAACTTTCCGGCGAACAATGAAATTAGAATTAGTTAAGCGTATTTGAGGAACTTTAGGCATACTGATAAGGCACGAAAATTCCTTTTGCAGCCAGCGGAACGATTAATTTCAGTCGATATTTGAAGCTGAGACAGCTTACGTTTCCACTTTACATTTAAATAATTCCCACTCCTCAATTTACCTGGTTTTACTCTATGGAGTAATTCTTGGGCTTAGTGTGTTACTGCTTCGATTGGAGATTCGGAAATTCCTCTGCAACGTGACAATGTGACAAGAATAATCTTTGCATATTTTTCAACTCTTTTTTCCCGACTTTGATGAATGATTATTAAGAGTGTTTTAAATTTAAACCGGAAATTTGCAAATATCGCGATCCAAGCTCTATTGACGTGTATTAATCGTTCTGCCCGCCTCGGGCATATTAATAAGAAATCCCGCTTTTATCTCAATGCAAATTCGGGTTCAAGAATTAATTAGTTTCCGAGAAGTGAAAAAGTTCAAAGGCGCATTTTGCACACTTTTATTCGCATAAATTAACGATATTTGTCATGCAGTTAATCAAAATGCAAATTGCTGGCAATAATCTCAAAATGGTCATTAAATTTTATCAAGCTTCTGGCTGGTTGTTGATGCAAACCGCCAAACAAGAGATCGAACAGGCCGATAATTCTGGTTAATTATTGAAATCAATGGCTAACATTCGCTAGAAACTGGAAAGTTTTTCGGGCTTTCAGGCCAAAAAGAATGCGCCGCCAACGTTTCACTAGCTTGCATGGCTGCATCTTCAGAGGTGTATCATGTAAAGCATAATGCTTGGGCCTCAACAATCTGCAAATTTCATTCAACTTGCACAAAAATTCGCTTTTAGACAAGCAATCTTTCAAGCAAGGCTTTCAAAATGCTTAGCCTGAAATCTTCCTCAAGTATCTACTTAAAAATTGTTTCCTTTACTGACGACATTTGAATACAAGAAATGTTAAAAGGTCATTCGAATTTCAAACCAAACTTGATTATTTAAGCCTCACTAATTTTTAGTTTAAAATTTACGTTTTCAGAGAACTGCACCATCTACTTTAATAAATCTTAATTGTTCATCTAGAGCTAGCAGCGACTTGAGAGTTTGCAGGTCCATAGGAGATATTTCAATTTTAACACTCTGAAAATTCAACTTGAATCGCAATTAGTTCCAATTTTTGCTGCCGTGACAAACATTAGGTTAACAATGAACGCTTTCAGGCACGAGCAGGCTCTATTTAAACAATTCTTAACTTGTAATCCACAGCAAGTAGCTACGTAAAAATTTCACCATCTGCTGACGACACCCGAGCACAAATTTTTTAAAAATATCATTCAAAATTCAATAAAACGTGATTTTTGCCGTCTTAGTAAATGTTGGTTAAAAAATAAACGTTTTCCCCCAAACGCACGGTCTGCTTCAAAAATTCCTAACTTCTCAACTAGATCAGGCAACGTTCTGAAATTTTCCACATCTATAGAAGGCCCTCGGGTCTGAAAAGTTTGAAAACACCACTTAAATCCCACCAAATTCTGATTTTTCCTGCCCTGGAACATATTAGCTTAAAAATGAACGCCTTCAAACAAATTGCACGCCTTGTTTTAAAAATCTATAACTTCTAAAGTACCGCAATCAGCTTCTTGAAGTTTTTCTCTGCTACTTACAACACCTGAGCATAATCATTTTTCAAAATACCATGCGAACTTCAATTAAACGTGATTTTTGCCGTCTTAGTAAATGTTCGTTCAAAAATGAACGTTTTCCCACAAATGCACGGTCTGCTTCAAAAATTCCTAACTTCTCAACTAGATTAGGCCACGTGCTGAAATTTTCCGCTTCTATAGAAGACCCTCGGGTCTGAACAGTTTGAGAACACCACTTAAATCCCACTAAATTCTGATTTTTCCTGCCCTGGAAAATATTATATTAAAAATGAACGCTTTCAAACAAATTGCATGCCTTGTTTCAAAAATCCCTAACTTCTAAAGTACCGCAATCAGCTCCTTGAAGTTTTTCCCTCCTACTTACAATACCAGAGCACAAACATTTTTCAAAATACCATGCGAATCTCAATTAAATTTGATTTTTGACGCATAAATACATGGTAGTTCACAACTCTCACTCGAGCAAGGGGCGAGCTGAAAATTTGCACATCTATAAAAGATTCTTAAGTATTTAGATCTGGAAAATTCACTATGAAGCCCACTTAATTCTGATGTTTCCTGCCTTGAACAAAATGGGGTTAAAAAGAAACTTTTTCAAACAAGTGCACGCGCTGATTAAAATATTCTGAACTTGTTGTCGACCTCAAGTAGCTATTTAAAAATTTAATTTTCTGGTTAAAATCTGATTAAAAAATTTCTAATTTTCCATCTCGAACCAGCATTAACTTGAAATTTTGCACATCTATAGAATATACTTGAGTCTAAAACCCCTGAAAATTCCAACTCATTTAGCAATGAATTCTGAAACATTAGCTGAAAAATTGACGCTTTGCGCCAACTGCAGGCAATGCTTCAAAAACTCAAAAATCATGATCTAACGTAAGCAGTGACTTGGAATTTTCCTCTTGTATAGCAGAATCTTCAATCTAAAGACTCCAGAAGCCTAAGAGGTCCCCCCCCCGAGCAAACACAGCTCTGAAGAAGCTAATAAACACCAGGAAGAAAATATGCCCATCGTTCTCACCTCAACAGTTTGAAGCAACATTAATGAGAATCAACTTAAAAATAAAACGTTTATTGAAATGTTGACTGAGACAAAATCTCTAGATTGAGCAACTCCGGATGAGTTGACTTAGACTCAGCTATCCAGGTAGACTGAAGCTTGAGTTGACGTCTTGTTCACTTAGTTCAAAAAGTAATTATTTAGAGACGCAATTTGGATAATTAAGACTAGAATTATTGCGAAAAAGCATGCTTATAGCGAATAACCAGCAACGAACTACCTGGGCAATTAACTGAAACGGTTTTAATTAACTAGTTATTTAATTTTGGCCTGGTTGGGTTTCTTTGTGTCCCAACTAACGACTTTAACATTAGGAAATGTGGACATTTTCATTAAAACCCCATTATTTTACCGGTTGTTGCAACGATCTCGTTTATATGAACGAAGGACTCAGTTCGAACCCCGTTAAAACTGTGTAAAATTGATTTTATTCAAGCAGCTAAACCTATTGGATTTTTAACATTTGCATAAAGATAGACCTGTAAACCTCCACAAGAAAATACATACATTTCGTAATCGTGATTTAAAATTCTTTGGGTTTTCAGAGGATCTGCATTGCATTGTACTTTGCAGATTCTTGTGTACAAAATTCAACAAAACTTCGACCTTTGGATGATACATTTGACCAAGTAAAGCGCTCAGATGGAATGGTTTTAGCACTTTTACATCCGAGCTTTATCAACTGTTTTACTGCTGTATGTTTTTGCGTGGTAATTCGTCTGGACGTCGTGCTTTATGATGATCTATGGTGCAGGCCCAAATTGCCCGAAAACAGAATGTGTGGATCCATTACGGTCCGAAATGTATGACATAAATAATGTTTGCCCTTTGGAAAAGGCAGGCTGAATAGAACAATACATTCAGTATGTTTTTTAATGTCGCATCAAACATTTCGACACTTTTGTCAACATATGTGATGAACTGCGGGTTTTTTCTTCCATAAAGTACCGTTTTTTTGGAAAATGAAAAATGTAAAGCTCCTTCCCGTCGTCTAGCTGATGAAGCAAACGCCACCGAATTGTGGGAATTTAGCACTTTACATTTGTGTTTTTTAATTAAAATTATAAAAGCTTGCGTTATTTGAATCATTGTGTGCTTAGACACAACAGGGCACGCTTGTGGGCACACTGCAAATAATTTAATTTAAGTTTAGTTAGACGCTTGGAAGGAAAGCTCTGTTTGAGTTCGGAACTTCTGCTGTTCTTCCAAACAAACCGTCCGCTTCAAATTAGGTTTATATAATTAAGGTCAGGGCGTTTTACACTGCCCCAAATCCAGACACTATCAGAACAGTAGTGGAAAATTCGATTTTCCACTAATCAACGTCGATTAGATGAACAATCCCGGTTTGGACTAGTGAGTTTTTCGGGCGTGCGAGACTGAGAGCAAACTTCTCAAGGAGAAACAATGACCAAAAAGCCCCAAAAAAGCCAAAAACACTTAATTTCTTGGCTTACTACTTAATTTTCAGCTGGATACTGCGAGGCCTTTGAAAACTGGTCGATTTTTCGTTTTGTTGCAAAGCAAAGTACATTAATTAATTTTTCAAAATCAACATGTCTGAAAGCCCTGGAACAAGATTGTCGCTCTAATGCCAGGTAATTAAATTTCGGTTTGGTCAGACGTTTGCGAGGGACGCGATGTTTAACTTTGGAACTTCCACTGTTCTTTGTAACAAACGGCCCGTTCCAAATGAAGTTCACATAATTAAGGCAAAGTGTTTCTAGTTACAGACAGTTTGCGATTTTCCCAATGGAGTTGCAAAATTTAAAGCATTTTATTCATCGAGATTTGAGAATCACGGGGAGGATTCAATTGAATAGGTGGCAAATCACTCAATGGCTCAGTTGGAGACAAGAGCATTTTTTATTTGTCTTGAGCCCCTTTCTAGCATCGTCTGCAAGAGCTTTTCTATTGCATTTTATGCCTTGATTTTTCTAAGTTTCACTCTAGATAGTTTCGCCGAAACATTGCAAAATTTTTCTTTAAAAATTCACATCTTCTAAGCAAATGCGAGCACCAATTTGAAAATTTCACCATCATAAGAAAACGTCTGATTCTAAAGCTGCTCAAAGTTTCACCGAAATCACCGCAAACTCCGGTGTTTGCCAGCGTAAAAAAAACGAGCTGAAATCGATCGTTTGACGCTAGGCGCCCTCTCGTCTAAAAATCCACACCTTTCCAGCTAAAGCAAGTTGCAATTTGAAATTTTCACCCTCTGTAGAAGACGCATGTCGCGAACCGTGGTGAGAGTTTCAAAAGAATGACGAAAAATCCTGATTTTTGCCAGCTTAGTAAATCGTCGTCTCAAAATGAATGGCTTGACCCAACCGCGCTTGAGTCAAAAAAGAGCTTTAAAAATCCACATCTTTCAGACTAGTGAAAATAGCAACTCAAGAGTTTCACAATATTTAGAATACATTCGTTCCTCTTTAAAGAGCGGGAAAATTTTACGAAACTCGCCCTGAATTCTGAGTTTTGTCAGACTAGTAAATGGCGCTCCCAAAACAGATTTCTGTTCTCAACTGCGTTTTCCCATATAAAGTTTCACGTGTTTATAACTGATGCGAGTACAAATTTTTACTTTTCAGGATTGTTA
>NW_026018642.1:21790-83110 GCF_020466585.1 Dendroctonus ponderosae | reverse complement strand
GTCCAATTGTCGTTGTTCCAAAATCCAATCAACAAAGGCTCTTCGTTGCCCATGGTCTTCCGGCTTTAGCTCTTGAGCCAATTCAACTTTGTACGCAAGAAGCCTCAAACCTTTTGTTAAAATTCGATGCATAGTAGTTGTGAAAACACCAATTTCCTGAGCTCTATGCCGAATTGATGTGGTTGGGCTTTCCTCAACATTTTCACATACTGCTGCGGTATGTTCAGTCGAGCGACCAGGACAAACGCGTGTTTCTGTTTTCACTGCATTAACAGACCCAGTTTGCTGAAATTTCTTCATTAAGTTTCTCACAGTGGCTGCAGTGGCTGCAGTTGGAGCATTCCGATGGCCCTTAATTGTACGCATTTTGCGAACTGTGGCTGCAAAACTTCCACCAGTTTGGTAATAATGTTTCCACCCATACCCATACAAATCTGAAAAGTTTCTCTTTCCCGGTTTGTCATATAGATTTGACTGAACAAAGCTCTCCAACAAAGGTAACTTTGATGCGTTTCCGATAATTTTATGCACTTTAAGTTGTGAAGAGCACAATTTGAAGACCAACCAAAAAAAATTGAAACGCCGACATGTTTGGATGTATGTATTTGATCTTGTGGTATTTTTTTCTTATTCTTACCTATATTAGGCCTTGGGCCTGTTCTTTTCGGATCTCTTTTCTCTACTTCTGAAGTCGTATTTGTGACGTAAACTACCAGCTAAAGCGCCGTCCTGGTGGTCTGGTGTCCGTTGGTTTTAATTGGTTCTAATTGCTTTGATATTCAGGCTAGTCTCGCACCGTCCATTCGTGTAAAACTCTCGCCTTCTCGGCCGTCCCCATCCTGTGTCCCACATAGTTCACTTTTTTCAATTTTCGGGATTCTGTCTCCCCATGTTTTCCCTTTTATTGATCTTAGTGTTTTAATTTCTGTTTTTCTAAGTGTTCTTTTTGTTTCTGCTGTTTCAGCTATCCTTTCTATTGAATATGTTAGTATTGGCCTTACGCATGACTTATATTCCTACCCGTCCAGCCTCATATCTTTATCCTTCCAGAGTCCAGGTAACATTCCTTAAACATCCTGATACATAAGCTGCTTTATTTAGCAAGCTTTCGTACATTTTCTTTTAGATCTCCGTGGCTGGATATTTCTATTCCCAGATACTTAGAACTTTGAAACTTGTTCGATATTTATCCATTAATTACGATTTTGCATCGTCTTGGTTCTCTTGCTACTACTACGACCAAATCGCTCGGATTTGGTCGTAGATGTTGATACCTGCATATGCTTGCTTTCTGCCGTTATTTTAAAGGCATTCAACAAGCGCTGTGTCAACTTTATTATCCGGGATCAGAATTGGGTCGTCCGCATAACAAAGAATTTTTATCTGTTGTCTTCCAAGCCCGTATCCGCGTCCTACATTTTTTGTTTCTTCTATTTTGTCCATTAAGAGACTGAACAAAAGTTGACTTAGGCTATCTCTCTGACGTATTCCAGATTTAATGTCTACTTCCGATATCAATTGATCCTCGACTTTAATTTCAGTTTCGTTGTCTGTGTTGATGTCTCGCGTTATCGCTACTAAACTGCGCGGATCGCACATCTCCTAATCTGACGCGATCAAAGGCTTTAGTCAGGCCGACGAAACACATGCAAGCAGGATTGTTATTTTCAATTGATTTTTCCGGAATTTGTTTGTCTATGAAAAGTGCATTTATTTTTGACCTATTTTGCAGGAAGCTTTGTTGTTCTTCACTTATTGTATATTCTTTAGTGATCGTATTGGCGACTATCTTCGTTAGCAGTTTTGGTGTTGTGTTAAGCAAGGTTGTACGGAAGTTGCTAGAATTCTTCTTATTTCCTTTTTGGTATATTGGTGTTGGAATGCTTGTTTTCCGTTGGAAATTTCAAAATTTATGAACAAGTACAGCAATATTTTCAATTATTATTTCTCCTCCATATTTTAGGATCACATTGTGTCGAGTTATCCGCTTGTAATTATTTGTTCGCTGTCGTTCTTTCCTTCTACTCCGTCTATTGCATGTTCAATATTCCTTTCAATTTAGCTTGAGTTTTGATGTAAGCGGTCATTGTTCTGCTTCCGTTTTATTGCAGGCGATAGATTTATTAACGGGTTGTTTTCTCCGATCAAGCATTTTCCACACTTTGCGTTGTGGTCCATAAAGGGATCAATCGGTTCAATGTCTTTGTATATCCTGTCCGAATTCTCTTTTCAGGTTTCTTATCTTCGAGTTTACATGGTTTCTTGTATCTTTGTAGTGCTCATAATTGTCATGCGTCTTATTATTACAATACTGTTACAATACAATACTATTACAATACTTATTTCGTTAGTAAACCACGGCGTTGATACTTTTGGTGCTTTTAAGTTAATAAACTCCTATACTTTCTTTATCAGCCTGTATTATGTTCGATTCAATTTTTGTCCAGAGTTTGCTTACATTTTCCTCTTTTCCTAATGAATTTATCTTGAATATTTCCTCTCTTTCGTTTGTAAATCCACTTCGTAGTTTGGTCCTCTAAAGACTCAGTGTTTAACTTTTCCGCGCATTTTGGAGCAACATTATTCAATCACTATGTATAGAGAACATCGAGCAGTTTAATGACTTTGATTTCCACCTGCATTCACCTTTTCAGGGTTTTCCATTTTTCAGCAATCTAGTCCGAGGTTTATGGTCAGTTGTAGATAAACTGGTAAGAGCCAAGACGAAAGCAGGCACGACTACCATCCCGATTTGATGCGCACAGAAATCGATCTTTTACCGACCGAGGGTATAAATCTTGAGAAAATGTATTCAAATTTATTTATTAGCACTGGTAGTGGCATGTGGCCAGTTGGCCAGTTATAGAGTTCTCAATAATTTTCATATTTTACTGTTCCATTGTCGTGGCATTGGAGGAACTCTCAAGGTTTAAGGGTGCTTGGGAAATGAGTCTTTGGTCCTGCTTAAACTGTAGGGATTGTTGGGAAATCGGATTGAAAATCCGGAAGAATCTCGTGATTTACTCAAACTTTCGTTCTAGTGGATGTTAGAGGAACATAAAAATAATATTCTCGGATATGTACAGAGTGATTAAGTCAATTGTGGCATTGCTCTACGTTGTTCGTTTTTCAGCCAAACAGTGGCGAATTTAGTGTGTCGGAAGAATTATCTTCGATAATGTCTAGGACTGTATAGAGACGCCACTGTAAATTCAATGGAGGACGTTGCAGAGCTGCTGGACTTTAAATCATTTCAATAATTCGTCGTTAACTGAAGTGTTGTTCAACATTTAATGTTAGTCCAGATCGTTTATTGTCCACTTGGCTTCTCCGGGGCCTGTCTACTCGTCCACTTACGTGGGTTGGCGATGAAATGCCATCTCTGCCATGTCATCTTCAAACCTTTTTTTCCTCAGGTAAGTGAATGAATAAGTAAGTCTTGTGTTAGGACGGGGAGCAGAGTGGAATTCCTCGCTTGATGCTTGCCTGGCATCGTGTGGAATACGAGTGTGCAATTTATTGAGTGGCACTTAATTAATTAAAAGTTTGCATTAATAGAGTCGTCTGGTAATTTTTATAGAAAACAGCGATAAGTTTTGCTCATTGGGACAACGAACAAAAGACCAAAACTTAAAAAAAAAGCTTGCAATAGGTACTACTGGAAGGTTGAAGGACTTAAAATTCGGCACCGTTCTTGTTCGGTTCTTCAGCATATTCTTTTGCTATTTCTGATCTTAATTTCGGACTGTATCAGCAATTGCGTCAATTCAATGGGAAGTTCTGCTGCTGCTCTACTCTACTTCTTTTTTTTCAACAACGCACAGAAAACCAATTTCTAAGTTTCGAACGTAGTAACTAAACCAGAAGACGTATGGAATAGAACAGGTTTTCTTTACTAAATACATGTATAAAGCCTCAGCTCGGAAATTATGTGCACAAAGTTATATTGAAGACAATTTGCATCTTGTATTTTTGCCTTTATTACTTGAATATTCTTGTTTCTTCGTTAGCTGGATGGGTTTTCGCACTTCAATTAGCACTTTTTCTCATTTACAGTCTGATTGGACTTACTTCGTGCGATAAAATAGCTTGAACCTAGCAAAATTATTAGCTTTTAGTAAAGTAAAAGAAAAATAATCACTAATACATTTTCAAAATATCCGAATTTTAAGCCCGATTTTGGGATAAAAGTATCAATTCTGTCCTAATAATAAAATGTTGAAATTACATTAGGAAAATTCACGATGAAAACTTTTACATTATAACCTGGTTTTAAAGCACAAGACGCAGGTGATAAACCGTGCTTCCTTTACTGAGTGTATCCGTAACGCTTCCAGTGGAAAATCATGTGCACTACAGTCAATGGAAGACAATTTTTATGTTCCATTTTTGGCTCTAACAACAGTTGCAGTAGGCAACAAGTCAATACCTGAACATTCCCGTTTCAACAAGATATCTTCAATGAAAACCTGTCGATGACATTAAACTTCTATGGCTTTTTACATTTCAATTAAAGTTTAATCCCATTTGTGAAAATGGAAAATTGTGAAAGTGACAATATTTAGTGAACAAAAAGTAATGGAAAATACAGATTATGACCTGTTTTCAGTGTGAACAGTTGATTTTTAGGGCAAAACCAATGAAGAATATCGCTTTTTTCTACGCTTTTCTCCGCTGAACTTTTTGTTTGTGCTTAGCATTCTTCTCCGTAAAGGAGTACCAAGAACGCAAAGCACTTCCGAGGTCTGGATCCTAAGGTTGCACAAAATTAGCCACTACTTACTTTATCGGTATTTCGATTCCTATCCAGCAGTCATTTTTTTAATTTCCTACACGCCTAAATATTTATATCTCTGCTCTTTTCAATGTCTGAATTTCTCGATTAAGACCGAGACTAGCTTGAGGTCTCCTTGATATGGGCATAAACTTGGTTTTTTTGCCGCTTAAAGTGAGCTCGTCTTCTTCGTTACTTCTGCAGATCTTCTCTTGATGAAACTGTAGATCATCTAATGGTGCCTTTAAAGTGGTTTCATCTGCATATGAAGGGATGACTTCCACTAATGTTCAGTTAAAAATATCGCTTTTTAGGCAAATTTGTCTTAACCGAAAGTTAGTAGTTTCCGAGCTACAGGGAGTCAAAGTGTCTAATGTCCATGCATTTTCGTTTAAAAAAATACGCTACATGATTTGTGTTGATGTGCAAGAAATTTTAAATGCTGGCGAAGACTTCCAAAACAGTTTTTTTTTTAATTCTACAATCTTTTCCTAAAAATATCGTGAATGTATTGAGGGCAAAAAAGTTCATATTGAACAATTATTACAAACTGGTATTTTAAAAAACTTTACTGCTTCGGGTGAAGTTTCTACATAGTGGAGAATCAAACAATACATCTTTTCTGAAAGTTCAGGATCCTCCCAATTAAACAAAAAAGCGTGTTTTTTTAATTCAACACCAGGAGCAAACAAACTGAAGATATCGAAGCTCTTTTGAATTTTTCCATCTGGCAAATTTAATTACAGAATGGGCAAAAAAAGTAATTTTTCGTCTTGTTCTAATAACATTTTTTCTGCTAAACCGATTTTCTACCTATATAGCTCATAATAAGTTTAAAACTGAGTTGATTGAAAATTTAAGTAAAGTTTGATTGCACACAATCCGTTCATTCACAAGTTTTAGCTTCAACATGAGCTCCAATTCTTGAAAATCGCTCCGGAAGCGAAAATGTTAGCAGTGCAAAACCAAAAGGTGTATTTTGGAAACGAGACTGGCGAAAAATTCACAAACTATTTTGAGATGAGAGGCCCAGTTTAATGCTTTTGTTGGTAAAATTTAAAAAACCACTTTCTTGTTCGACTGGGAGCTTGACAAATTTTGAGAAATGCTGCATTGTTTCACTTCCCACCCTGCAGAAACTTTCTCTACAGTGGTAAAATTTTGCAAAAATACCTATCTACAGAAAAACAATTGGACTAAAAATGCTATAAACAGAAACAAAACCCCATTTTTTGGTAATAGTAAAAGTGGTTTAGAATCTGTTGAAAATCACGAAAACTTAGTTGCACTTTGATGCCCTGTAGCTCGGAAAATATACATTTCAATATACCTAATCAGATTCCAGAGATACGAATGTTATTTTATCTATATGCTATCAATCCGCCTAGAACCAAAAATATAAAGCTAATTTCTACAGTAAACCTGCTTCATCACTGGCTTTGCAAACGGATTTTCTCATATGGAACTTCCACAAGATTTCATGCTTTCTCCTTTGGCATCTTATGAATTTAATGTTAATAACCCGCAACAAATTTGCAATTTCCGAATGTCAATCATTTCTTCAACATTCAGTAAACCCGATGTTTATCAAATTTTTCCAATATAAGTAGGTTTTGCTCGTTTGTTTGTATGTAAAGGCAAACCTATAAAGAACCGCTAATGAGCACGGTTAAAAAAGCGAACACAAGATAAATTTCCATAGAAAAACATCGAATGGCAAAACCGATGCGCCAGTCGTCCTAAAAAACCATTTTTACCGCTTAACGTATCCATTGATAAAGGACACCATATTTATTGGATCTAAGTCCACTAAACCGCAAAACTAATGGTGGCGATATAAGTTGATTTCCTTGTAAATCACATTCAAACGACCATTCTGCAATTTCTTTTATCAGTTGCCAGCGCTAAGTGCTGCTACTAAGCGAGATGGCTACTTATACTACTTGTTACTGTCGTACTTCTTATTCGGTACCGTACTACCAGTGATATGCGAAAATTTGCCGTTTGCAATTTTTATACCAGACCATTGGCACGTTGCCGAAGGATCCACCTTTCAAGGAATATTTGGAAAATTAAATGCGTTGATTCGGGGCAAACCTTGAAGCGTATGCAACGCAGAACTTTTGGTAGTTCAGGATCAACTAATGCGTACTGGTAACTTCGAGCAGCCCACGACAACGAAAGTAGCTGGAGGCGAGCCGGCTAAGGAGATCAGAAAAACCATTCTGCATAATAATCGAATGTGACTTTTTCAACATCGGAAGAGTTTTTCTTCACAAGCGATGCTAAATAATTCATAGCACGTGTCCGCTGTGCGCTCAGGCTTTGAAACGACAACTAAGGGCATTAAAGTCATTTGGTTAGCTAAGCACGAAGATGGTCTAGTGCCAAACATCCATGTATCGCGGTTTTTGCATCCAATTGCGGTGCTACTCTTGGACGGGCCGGTTAATCAATGGAGAACACAATGTTAATCAATAGGGGGTCAGGAAAAAGTCCGAGAGTTTGCCGAGAAACTGCCAATTAAGACTGTTTTTCTATTAAAAGTGCCTAACGGTGCTTATATCTTACTAGCCGCTTTAAGATTGAAGATCCGCACCCGTAAAATATGGCCATGGAGTGAGAGTGAACTCTTGAATCAATAACTGCTCATAATTCACCCTCAGAGCTCCAGCTACTCGCCCCATTTTACTTGTTAGAGGAATGGACAGAGATCCAAATGGGTTGGCAGTTCTAGATCGACCAGAGTTAAAGTCCAGGTATTTATGCGAATTGGAAACAAACTGATCCTGAATTCATAGACTTCAATCAACTGAACTCGGCATGAAGACTACTATCTCTTACTTAGTTCCTTGACGATATTCACACGCACTTAAACCCTAGTAATGTTGGCAAAACCCTGGGATTCTAGCGCAGCAATAAACATCCAAAGTTAAAAAAATCAGCGTTAAATCTTGCCGATATCCATGTCGTTTAGTTGAGGAAGTAATCTTCTGCTTTACAGGGCTTGGCTTTGCAGAAAAAAATATGCAAAACGTTGCCGAACCTTGAATGGCAGTTTCCCAATCGTAAGAACCGAATGAACAAATACAGAAACGAATCGCGTAACTGTGGTAGTCATTTTAACTAATTTCTTCAGTTCACTCACCTGAAGCGTTTTGTGTTCTCGATTTACGACCACGATTTACGACCCATCCTTGCCTACTCGGCCCATCTTCGAACGCTAGAAGGAAATAATATTTAACTACCATCTACATTGTGTTACTGTTTCTATGTCTGTTTGAGCGATTTGTCCCAAAAACTAATTTCGAATTCGAAACATTACACATAGAACCGAAGAAGCGCTTAACTCGATCATTATCCCATCAGCCACGCAATGCTTTCTAAAAGATAATTGCATCTTTACTCGGACCTGTTGACTATATAATTTATTGTCAACTATTGTTGTGCATCATTATATAAAATGATGCACTGCTTTGGATTCAGCAGATTTGGTTCGTTTAAAAAAAAACGTTTAGAGCGAGTTCGACGCAACTGTGTTCCAGATGCTTAACTTATAGCTTATTTGGGCATTTAAGAGTTGAGCTTTTTTTGGAAGGAAAAGTGGATGGAATTAATGTGATTAGTGGGCGTTTGCAGATTAAAGAATGTTTGTGTTTTATATTGAATTTAAGTCGCTTTTTTTTTGCTTTAGTGTCTGCAATGGAGGCAACAGAATATTAAATGGTGTCTTTCGGGTCAAAGAAGTTTTAATGGCAAATCTGTTCATTCCTTCACAGTGGCTTGGAACGGAATTTCTTGAACACGAGAGAGCAAATATGAGGTTTTACTAATTTGTCCATTTTTTTATTTTTTTCCGAATAATGTGAGACATAAAAGGGTCAAAAAATGATGCCATTTAAGTTCCAATTTGTGTTTTAAACTTGAAGTTCAAAGATTCCAAAACTTACCTTCACTTTGTTCTCATATATCAAGTTTGCAAGCTCTTATCTTGAGTTCATTGAATCTGTTTTTCCTCCTCGGATTAAAGGCGTATTTCTGATTGGAAAAGGGAGCATCTGGAAAGAATCTAAAACATGATTTTATTTAAAAACCTTTGAAGAAGCGGTGAAAATGTAAAGTAATTGAAACTGCCAAAGTCGAAGGTATGCATTTTAAAACAAATTATTCCAATTTGGTGTACTTTATAGAGGTTAGAAAAGATAGACCCAATGTGGGCAAAAGAAATGTTTTGCGGGCTCTTATGCCATCATGAAAAAAAATTGTTTGGGTCGTTTCGCAAGCAGAAGTGGCTTGCACTTTCAGATTTTAATTCATCCGCATTACGAACGTTTGAAAATTTGTTAGAGTAGCAAAAGCTGGCAGATATTTATATTCTATTCCTAAACATTCAAAAAATCGTAAAAAAATATATGTAGACTCGTCATTTAGATATTTGAACTTTGATTTTCTACTTGCATTTCAACAACCACTACTTTAGACTGTACTCCAAAAATACACATGAATATGTAGGTTTTTATATTTCATATTAATTTGAGGCGTTTGCCATATTTCCAGCTAGATTTACCGTTATTTGATAAAACCCAGTTATATTCCGGGAAAACTTTACGCAGAATTTTTCAACAAACTTTCGAAAAACTTATTAAAAAATATATTTCACCCACTTAAACCCACAGTGGTTTTATCTCTTTATTGGGCGCGCTTGCGCTCTGTTGGATCCTGAGTTTGCTAAGCAAGTTCTTGATTCCCGAGTTAAAGTCAGAAGAAGTTGAACTAAATTATCTACATTTAAATGTTTAGAAGAGAAACTTTGAATGCTTAAAAACTTGTACAACAGGAGATATACAGGGTGTTTCGGGAGGAAATGGGAATATTTTGGTAAAATTAAGGTAAATGAACCCATATGGTTTAATTCGATTTCTAGCCGTTTTTTAAATAATCGGTTTTTAAGTTTTTTTGTGGGTTTTACAGCAGCTCGCGTGCAGGGCTTTTAGGGAAAAAGTGATTATACAGTTTTAACGGGCATTTATGTTATGTTATGTATCACGCAAAAATCCTTTGCGTGATGTTTTATGCAAAATTGCCATTGGGAGTACGCACTTTTTACAAAGAATTACTTTTTCCGTTTGAGGTTTTGTTTGGGAGGGAAAAAATGTGCCAACTGCACTAAAAGTTTGGCGGCTGTTGAGGTACACCGTCAAGTTCAAAAGGTTCTGAAAATTCAGTAAAACCCTAGATTCTAATTAAATTGGGCCTTGCTAGTCCTACTAGTTTGGGAGTTACGAATTTAGTTTTAACTGCACTAAAACTAGGGCAATTTTTCAAATTTCTGCTCCAGTTCAAAACGTTCGGAAATTTTGTAGCCTTTCATACAAAAAATTTCCGTCTTTTCAAATAAAGGAAATTTTATTTGATCTTTGCATCACCAATTAATTGTGTTCATTCCTTTTGAAATGAAAAATGGCCGCTAAAAACTTAAGAACCGACAATTCTGAAACAGCTACGAATCGGATTAAACCACATGAGTTCAGTTACCTTAATTTGACCTCTTGAACGCGTTCCCAAAATATTTAGTTTTCCTCCCAAAACATGCTGAATATACAATTTATTCAAAATAAATTAAAATATGCAATCAATTAACAGAAGTTTATTAGTAGCTTAAAATTTCAGCCAGTTTTGCTACATTTCTTGTGATTAAACGTGCTCAAAGTAGAAAGTAAAACCTGTAGTAAATAACTACAGTTTTGAACGTAGCATACGTGAATATAAATCCGCATCAACGAGAAGCACCATTTAATTGGTAAAAACCCTGAACTGATTTAAGAGCTTGAACGAAAATCGAGTGTAAACTGAAATTATATTGCATGAGTCGTAGAATTCGGGTAGGCTGGCGATGTTCCCAGAAACTTCAAATGGGCTTTTCGGTTGAACCTCGCAAAGCTTCAACCAAAACCGGCCAATCCCACTTATAGAATTCGAAATCATTTTCTTAATTTTTTTCTTAAAGACTTTATGAACTGCCTATATCGGTCGGACTGCTGTTAAAGTACATAAACATAGTTTAGTATTAGGCATCAAATTCTTCGGCCGGGTAATTCATCGATGGAAAGGGAATTAAATAATCGTAAGTCTGTCAAATATACAATCGGTTTGCCATGTGTAATGGTCCGGTGCTAGTTGTTTTCGCCTTAGATAGCCAATGGTGCAATTTGTATGTGTAACGCTCGAGCTCATCGCCGCTTTTATGTATGTGTATCGGCCCCTATTTGAACGAAAACTATTTCACACTAGTCCGAACGGATTGAGACGACTGAAGATATAGATACTTCCACATTAAGTCAGAATTGACCATTAATAACTAATTTCTCCTGTCAAAGGAATTCCTCGTTTTCAGCATGCAACTGTGAYYAGCAGAATCATGGAAACATTGATTTTTTATATGRAAAAATTGAGGTTCAGAGCCCTCATATTTTTATGCACTGTGCACGTCCAGAGTTTGAACTAAATSTTTGTATCAATTGATTTTCTCACAAACACTCATAGTTTTTACATTGCAAACATCGCAAAGGTCTCACAAAATCTTACTACTTAAAAACAGCATATTTGGTTGCTTCGTCTTATTAGGGWGTGRAAAAATGGCACAATTGCCAACATAKAATTGGGGATAAATTTGAGCATSCACTGATTTTTTTCCARAGACCGACAGGRAATTCTTATGTCACCTAAGAAGGAAAGCTTGTTGGAAAACTAGAMTTAAATTCAAATTTCTACACGTAGTACGAAAAAATAAACAGCAGAAACAGATGCAGTCAGATGAAATTYTGGTCCAACCTGAGCATTAACTGATTTCGCAAATTGTTTTATAATTCGCGCCGTAGAGAAAATACTGTGAAATCTTAGATATTCATAAAGATAAGCCACTGCAAGTAGTTGGGAAACAAAAAATAAACCTACATTCAAGCAACTTTGAAACCAGAGCAAGTAGCAATTTCCCATTTTTACAGAGAATACAGAAAATACACATCTAGGCCTGCGTAACATTGTGTTGAGTCCAAAGAAAGTCGAGGAATTTTCTTGTAATATCGATCTCTTAATTTTTCTGCATAAAAGATTCAGTTTGCCAGTATAACGTTCGGAAAAACGCGGTTCTTCTGTTTAGAGAGTTAGTTAAAAGTGAAGAAACCAAGGAGGTTTCTTCACTTTTAACTAACTCCAAGAGTTTTCCAAATAAATGATTATAGATTTTCGCTTTTTCAGTTCGGAGAAATATTTTTGGAAAACCATCCAGAAATAATTATTACTGTTTTGTCCAAAATCCGAAGTTGCAAAAAGTTTTCAAAAAATATTTGCAAAGCGGAGAGCTAAGGAGGCGAGTGGGTCCAATGAAATTTGCCTTGTAATTTTTCACAGAAAATATCTGAAGATTGTCAGTATTTTAAGTAAAACTAAAAAATTATACGATTTTGGTGCAGCAAGAATTGCTTAATAGAAACTTTGTTAAAACTGGAATGACCTGAAGATTTAAAGCAACTTTAGAAATCTTCAGAGCGATGAGAGCGGCGCATTTTCATAATAATTTTTTGTAAACTTTTACAATACTTCTCTCTCTACTTTTACTCTGGTCGTTTTTTCAAGATAATCCGAAGTACTTTCGGTGAAAAACTGAATAAAATTCTTTGGTTTTTGTGTGCCAAATTCGATGCTGAAAAGAGGTTTCTAGAGTTCCCTGCAAACCGATGAATTATGCTAATTTTCTTGTAAAATTAATTTTGTAATTTTTGGCTGAAAATACCTCATTATTGTCAAAAAAGAAGAAAATCATCAGAAAATAATACTTTTTTGCCTTTTGAGGAATTTATTTTCGTTTTTGTCCCGATTTCAACTCCGAAAAAAGTTTTTCTTAAATTTTTACAGAGCTCTAAATTTATCTTGTGATTTTTCGGGTAAAAGTCCTCCATACCGTCAGTATTTTTAAGCGAAACTCTACAAAATAGAGCGTTTTTGAGTAGAAAGTACAGCAAAAAAAATCAGTCAAAACTAAAAAACCACATTTCTTTACAAAATTTATAGTCTTTAGAGGAACTGAGCTGACGAGATTTCCAAGTAATCTGTTATAAACTTTCGCTTATTCCGTTCGTTTTTTTTAGAAAATGATTTGAATTTTGTTCCAAATTTGAAGCTGGAAAAAGCTTTTTTTGCAAAGCGACGAAGGAATCGAAATTTAATTCATACTTTTTCGCGGAAAATAACTTTGATATTGTCAGCATTTTAAAGTGAAACTTTAGAAAATTGAGCATTTCGCAGTACAAGTAATTTAGCTAAAACTGGAAAATTCTAAAATTTGAAAACATTTTAAAAATAATATTAGTAAATGGCCTTTAAAATAAATCTAAAAAAGTAAGAAAAAGTCATCAACATTTTCGTTACCCAGATAAATATATATTATACACATCCCTTATTACAAAGTCTTTTGGTAATATCGGAGCTTCGACTGAATCTTCACAGGCGTCTCAACATTTACTATGCAACGACAGTAAATTTTAGCATATCCGTTAAGAATAGGTGGTATTTTTCGAATCAGTGCCAAAAGCGACTTCTGGTTTTTACATGGGATACACAAAAGGGTACATGTAAAAGCAGCAAAAACTTGAACCAAACTTGAGCATATACTGATTTTTCATAAGCATCGATAATTTGGTCTGCATTTGAGATATTGGTAATTCTCACACCCTCAGAAAGAAAAATTAACACCTTGGGCACCATCGTAAGAAGCACATTTAAATTGTTACAGAGAGTACAAAAAATGCACGTCTAGAAGTATACAGAAGTGACGAAAAATTTGAGCTTCGGTTGATTCTTAAACTGTATAAAATAAAAGTTACTTGGGATAAGTAGATAAAATACGGGTCAAATATGAGCATTGGGTGATTTACTTGATTATTCAGCTTAGGCTTTAAAGAAGATATTTCAAATTTGCACTACTCAATAATTAACAACTTCGATATCAAGGCAAGTAGCCAGTTAGAATTGGAAGTTTTACGGAGTGATAAAAAAATACTAATCCATAAATAAACAGAATTTAGGTGCGCATTTCTAGTTTAGCTTTAATTTATGAACATTCCTTTTTCATCCAACAAAACTAGTAAAACTTTCACCAATTTTTACCAATCGTACTAATGTAGGGTGAAAAAAAGGCAGATTTAATAATAAACTGGTTGTTAGCTTGAAGCCATCTAACAGCTTCTATACAGGATAAACAGAACATATAACTAAACGGAAACAGAATAAGGATGGATATGTTTTGGGTCAAATCTGAGCATTAATTTATTTTCCTTCAAAATCCATAATTTTAGAGGTGAAGAAAATATTGTGGTAGCAAAACTTGAAAAATGAACAGCTCTAGAACGAGAACACCTAACAATATTTAAAATTCACGAGGCTCTAAAGAATGCAAATAAGTAAAAATGGCAAATTGTGGGTAAAATCTGAGACTCCACTGTGTTTCATGACTGTACAACCTCATCCAGTTAAACAAGATTTACACATGATATAAATACATTTATATGGAAATAGAACTTGCATAAACTTCTTGCAATGCGCCTTGTGAGTCAAATCTGCGCGCCGATATAGTTTTAACAGATTGTCATTTTTCCATATTGAAGAAAGAATTGCGAATTATTAAACAACAAAAATAAATAAAAATAATAAAACATGCAGAAGTAGACAATGGTAATTTCTGCACGGTTTTAAAAATAAATGCAAATTCAACTTGGGTCAAATCTGAGCTTTGACTGATTATTCGCATGCACATGGTTATTAAATTTTATCCTTTAGAGTTTTCTTAATTACACATCTTTTTGTCTTCCATCCGGGATTTTGGAATGTCACTTCACTAAAGATTTTTATAGACAAAATGTTTACTTTTCCCGATGAGGAAAGTGTCTTTGCGTATAGTAACACTAAATACCTAGTGTGTTTTCGCGACAACGCAAAGGTGGCATCAAATGTTTCCTCAGCTGTAAACGAGCCATCTAAAACAGTCAATAAACATAAAAATCTTCAAAATTCAAAATACCCAATTAATACACAAAATTGCCTCGTTTAAAATGAAAATGAATCCTTGTTTCGTCGAATAAACTAGCTTTATGACCAATTAAATGTCGGAAAGTTTATTTGGAACAACAAACAAACTACGAAAAGGAAACAAGACTGCGCACACGGTCATCAGGGGGCGATCGGTTATAAATATTCCGAACCACAAATGTCCCAACTGTTTTTAACTAAATGGAACTTGAAACCGTAAAACCCATCGTTTCAAATTATGACGATAAATCAGAGAGAGATTACGGGTGTAGATATGTGTTTGCTTAAATCGCTTTAAGACAATATAACGTATTGGGATTTATTAGACACTAAAGCTCAGATTGGTACTTGATTGGGTCGATGGATATTTGGTAAAACCTGCTTCATAAGCTGGAGGTGGATTATTCGAATTTTAGCTTGAAAATCTTACAAGCTTAATCGGGCAGTAGGTTAAGAAACTGTACATCTAGAGGTTCTTAACTTTGATTTCCAGCATTCGTTTTGATTGCACAATTTTGTAAGGTTTTTAGCTTGGATTTGCACACATTCTGGCCTATTTCACACGAAATCGACAGGATTATTCAATCCGTGTCCTCAGTATTTTGTACTAAATGTTTCCCAATAGTTTTTGCTACAGCTGTTTGACGCTAAAATAGTTGCACCATTTATTTACTTGCTTGAAACATATTTTCTGTTTCAATTGCTTTCTAATATGTCTTTTATTTCAGCAGCAATCCATGATTTTCACAAATCTTAGTGTTTTATTGTTGTGTTCCTAAATTCTAAATCTTAGAAGATGGAATTTTGAGCAATAGTGTAATTATAACTTGAAAGATTTGCAACTTTTTAATTGCATTCACAATAAATTGAAAATATTAGACTATAAAAACATATTTCTAAACTCGGTAAAAAAATTGCAACAATACTTTAAAAAGTTTGGGAAAAATCTGGAATGAGAAATTGGGCTGTTTGTTGTTTGCTCATTTATGGTATTCGAGACGCAGCACTTTTAGCTCATTTAGAGTAACTATCTATTTTAGAAGCAAATTTTGTATGGTTTTGTTCCAGGAAAAAGAAGATTCTAACCTGTTTTCTACATGATATGTTATCGAGAGCCCTTAATTAGTTTTTCCATGGAAAATCACTCAGTCATTTTTTAACTAATCCAATTTTTTTTAACTATAAACGGTTTAAAAATTTTTGTTACTTTTGGTCCAGTCTGAATCTGCATTACAAGTTAGTCCTCTTCAAAAACTCCTAGATTTTTTATTGCGACAGATAAATATTTATTTGTATGTGCTTTTTGGGTAGGTACGTTTGAACGAATTTTAACAGACCAGCTAGAAAAATAAATTTTAAATTGCTTAAAACATTTGCAATTTATTTCCTCCGTTCTTGTATGAAAACTACTTAATTCCTGCCACTGTAGTTTTTCTTTTGAATGAGAAAATTGGCTGTTTTCTCTGCCCATTTGCAACGCACAAAAAGGTATGAACCTCAATCTACCAAATCAACGAATTGCTATTTGAAGACAAACTTTTAAAATTTAATTGCATTCGGTTTAAGTAATTTTTATCACTTTTGGTCTAAAATCTGAAACTGATAAAGACATTTGCAAGACTTATTTCGACCGTTTATTTATGAAAACTGTTTAACTTATTCCACTGTAGCTTTTGTAATTCATTTCTGATTTGTTCACACTAACGCAAAACACTCCTTACGTGTTTACAATAATTCGATTCGCATAAGTCCTTTCAATTTTCTTTCAATTTGAAAAACATTCGCGATTTTACTTAAATTCACAAATTAATTAACTGCTTATACATTTCTTGAAGGTTTAATTTATTTCAATTTGATAATTTTTTCTACCGGTTAATAGCATAATGTAAACAGCGAAATATATTTAGAGCGCTTCTAAAAAGCGTTTACTTTGTTTTTCTAGGTAGAAAGCTTTTAAGTACATTTTACTTAATTTGTTAATCATTTGCTTTATTAAACTAAATTTATGTGTTATTGATACAGTCGAACAATGCCGTTTATTCCATTTTATGACCGGCTTTTTCATATTTATATTTCGGTTTTTAGGTTCCATATGAGACGAAAAAATTGATAAAAATTTCTTCTACACTTTTTCTTCCCCAATCCTTAATACAATAAAAATAATTCCATTTGAAAATCGTAAAAAAGTTGGTCACCCAACCACTGCCTTGTCAAAAGCTACATAACACAATCGTCGCTGAAATTTATGTCTTCCACTCCTTCGTCCGCCTCTGAACGTGATCTACAAGAAGAAAATCGAAAAATTAAATCAATCCGTTCTTCTTCGGAGCCGAAGAAGACACACCACACACAGGAAATTGTAAATATCGCCCACAATAGGAACGGTATTAGACTTGGTGGGCGCAAACCATAACTGCAGAAATAAAGAGAGCTTTCCTAGCCGAGAATAGATTACTAACTAACCAACAATGAAGATCTGGGATAATTATAGCGTTTCGTAATCAAGAGAAGATGACTTTGGCGAAGGATTCGCTTCATCTTTCTTAATTTGCTGTCAGTTCGAATCAGTAGAATTGGATCGTGAGAATATTGTAAATGTGGAAATTGATCAATTAACCCCTTTTAAGGGGTAGTTTTAGCTCAGTATCTGTAACTGCTTAACCGCTCTAAATCACTTCTACCGCCAAGCCGCAGAATCTAAGACAAGAAGTAATATGACAACCACGGTGGTCTTAACTGAACATATCTACGGTCTTAAATATCATAAGAACTATACGCGTTCCGAGATTATTTATACGTCGCGAGCATTATATTGTCAGGAAGTCATATTAATGGCAATACTGCGTATGATGGAAGTTTATATAGAGCTCCCGTGGACGCTTCTATGTCTGTATGATTTATTTCAGAAGATAAAACGCTCGTGGTATTTAGTGTAGATTTACGACGACGGAATAGTGTCGTATGCAAAAAGGATTTGCCCATTTGAAAGTGGAAAATTAATAGCGATAGCTAAGGTTAATAGATGATTTTTTTCCTGAAACTTATGTAAAAGTATGGCTATAGTAGGTCGAGAACATTATTGCGGATTAATTTTTACTGAAGGACAAGAGGATATAAAACATATTAATAATGCAAAGAAAAAAGTAGGAAGTGGGCTTGATATTTCCGCTCTGCCAAAGAGCGACACCCAAGTACGTAAATCGTGTAAATATTTGTTTTTAGTTCTACTTATCTGCCGCAGATTCACTTTGCTACATTGATGCTCGACTTATTATCATGTCTTGCTGCTTCCGGATGTTATTTTCTGATGTAGACTGCATTGTATCATCAGCAAATAGTTCGATCCTTCCGAGTTCGGGGAGCAGTTCCACTTTCTCTGCTACCTAATCAATTAACTAAAGCTAGTTGAACACTTTCGCGATTGTTTGGTTTTTTAGTTGTCCGTGATTTTGCTAGCTTCTTCTATAAACTTTACAATCCTGACTGGGCTTGGATGATTGCATTATTTGCAGGGTCGTGTGGTATTCCCATGCTGCTGAATTTTTTCCTCATTTCAAATGAGGACAAAGATCCGAAAGCATTTCATTTAGCATGAAAAAGTCTATTCCGCGCCTGGACTGGAGATGTTCAAATTTTGCTTTTACTTTCTACAAAACACTCAACAATAAAAAAAAACGGAAATTGAATTGCAAACGGCTTATCCAAATGGACGGCCAAGTAAACATTTATATCTTCACGTTAATTCTGTAGTTTGCTACATTCAGAAAGTGGTAAAAGCCTCAATATCTCTTGAGTTTTTGTTAGAATAAGTGGATAAATATTCAGTTTGGTAGTGGGAAGTGAACAAAATACGTCGTCAGTCCTTTGTGCAAAGACGGCATATACAACATGATCTGGTGCCAATGAGATTAGTGTGCTAGCTGTTATCTGACTGAAAGATCATAGTTTTCAATTCTGAGTGGATCCGTGGCTTAATTGTTTGTTCGATGGTAATGTGTGTTTTTCAGAATTAATGGGTCGAAAATGAAGGATGGGGCGCCAGCTTGCAGAAAGTTTTTACAGAAGCAACTGAATTTGCGGGAATTTTTTTTCTCTTTATTTCCTCTGTTCGAATAATAAATTCCAATTAATTGTTTCCAATATCCAAAAATTAATTTCCAATAATTACATTTTTGACTAAGTCTCTGTAATACTAAAGAATGTTTTTCTTTCTTTCCAGGTGGCAGGATGCAGCTTTTGGTAAGTTTGGCATTACTTTTCCCCTAGTTGTCATGTAGATGTAGAGCTTTTAGTCCTATTTTATTGACTTATATTTTATCACATTGCTGTGTGCCATATTGATTCGACAAGGAACGACTAGGAACGTTCTGGATTCAGGATTGAGTTTTAAAACTTTTCGAATTTTCTTTCCGTAAAAATAATTAATATAGTCAGATATTGTACGTTAACGAATGAGGTTCTCTACAGAAGACTCTTTTTATATGTAAAACTATTCATTTTATGTTGTGAACTATAGTTTTTATTGCCTTATAGGCAAGTTATTCTGACTGTCTTCCATCCAATTCAATCCAGACCAAAATGCCTAAAGGCCTAAGCCTATTGCTGTTGCTGTTTTCTTGAAAAATTGCCAACATTTGCGGAGTTATGGTCAAATAAGTGTGCCAACAGTGAGGGTTCCAGTTTACGTCTCCGCAACTTCAAATTCCATTTTCTCCGTATATATATACGATTAAAAATTCCACTCTGAAGTAAGAAATTTGCACATTTAAGTTTTTAAAAAAATTCGAAAATTTCCAAAATAATTATTATTTTTTTAATTCCAACATTTTTTTAAAACCACTGAGTTGCTTCTTAAAATATATTGGTTTTAAAAATATATTCGTGCGCCGTCAAACTTGTAGCAAAATGCTCTGCAAACACCTGAAACCACTTTTTACGCCAAGTTTATGAGCTTTTTAAACGTTTTTTAATTTTTGAAAAGTGTTGATAATTGACCGAATTATAGGACAAAAATCGGAGAGTTTGAGAGTTTTACTCTTATTCAAAGCCCATTTCCTTCCAAACGGTTGCAAATAAACATTTTCTTATAGACAGTGAATGTGTCGAGAATTCACTTTGCAAACTCATGTTCTGTTTTGCAAAATTGTCTTTTTGCCCTTCAAATCATCGTGTCTTTTTGCCCTTCAACTTCCAAGTTTGTCAACCTATTGCAATTTTCCGCGTTGCAGTTTTTACAGAAAATCGTACGTTTTTCAACACAGTTCAAAATTTCCAAATGGGCCGCATATTAATAGAGTTATGCAGAAAATTTCGACATTCGAAAAACTGTTTATCCAAAAAAATTGGAACCTTAAATCGCAAAGAAAACCCTGATAACATTTGTCTTGAAAAATTGCCTTGTCTACCTTCAAACTCTTATTAATTTCAAGTTTTCAACCGATTTTAATTTGGCCTATGACCCCCATGAACCCCCTTCTGGATCGACCCTGGGTAGAAATGTTTCCTCTAGCGTTTTCTCTTCCATTGGCCAGTCTGCAGTTTGATTCTGTGCTTTGGCTTGATGAGTGTTCTGGTTGAGCAGGCCATTAAAATATTCTCTCCGGTACTTCAGCAACTCTGTTTCACCCACTATGAGGTCCCCACTATCTTTCACACTCGCTCTCAATCACATTTCACAATCAAGTCATTTTTGTCGTCCGAAATAATTTTATAAAACTCTCTGCTGTTTGATTTTTGTCGGCTTATTTTCATTGTTTCATACTTTTGGCGATATTAATCACGTTCCATTTTCACATGGGTTTCCTAGTCCCTCAGGGAAACGCTCAAATCTTTCCAGATTCTCATCCGTGGCATGTTTCAGCATTTCATTTCTTGTCACCTGTTTTATTTGTAGTTGCTCTCTCGACTCTTCATCGAACCATTTTATTTCTGTTTCCCTTTCCCAGGATTCTTTCAGCTGTCCCTAAAATGGCCTCTGCCAGATTGTTCCACAGAAGCTCTCCGTCACGAGTTTCTCCTCCTTTTCATTCAAAGTTTCTAATGTGTGTGTATTTTTCCTGCTCTTCTTCGTTCTGGCGTTTATCGGATTCCCATATTGATATTCACAGTGTTTGTGCTTTTTCTTCAACTTTTTTTCTCCTGTATGTATTAGTCCTTGTCGGAGGCTCAAATTATGAGGAAAGCTGGCGAGCTCCTTCTTACTGAAGTTACTCAGTCCACTCATCAACTAACCTGCGGCAGAGTTTGCGCGATTCAATGCAAGCTCTTACCACCGGGATATCCTTAAAAATTGTATAGCGACCAGAAAGAATGGCGTTGTTAAATCTATCAGCAATTTCCTGGCCATCTTCAAGCACCGTGTCAAGAGAACCGCGTTTATCACATATAAAAACCACAATTTTTATGTGACAACTGCCTGAGCATAACCGCCTTTTGTGTAGCCGATTCATTGAATTTTGAGGCAACAATTTGCTTGGAAAACCGGTTGAATTCAATTAGAACCCGATCAAGCAGTCGCAGTACCATCAATGGTACAATAGTTGTAAAACGGTAGTCCAGGCAAGAATGCGGTGCAGATCTATCTGAGAGCATTGTTAGTTGGAGTTGAAAAATATGCGAAAAATAAGTGCGCGATCTGGCGAGATCCATAAATTGCGAGTGTGACGTGGGCTTAATAATACATCTAATTGAAAATCGCTACCGCAATGTGCGAACAGCCTAAGGCCATTTAATAATGGATTGTGTTCAGGCACGAGATGGTCAAAAGCCGTACGGTAGCAGTTTCGTGAGTGCCTTTTTCGCCAATGGTCAAGGCAAAATTGGCAATTTAATCCGGGGAATTGCAAATTAATCGCCCGCCAGAAAAAGGCCAAAACCTATGTTAATTTTGCTAAACATTCCTCTTTGTTTGAGACGAAACGCTGTAATTATCTGACGCGCTTCAGTTGCAAGCTGTCTGCTCAAGCAACGAATTTTCAACACCTCCAGATGTAGGCGAAACGTTGTATAAAATGCCAATAAATCACTACTTTCAAGCGTACAAATCAGTTTTACACTTGAGGAAAGATCGGTCGTGAAAGCCTTCAGCCGTTGAGGAAATTAATTGTTTCGGTTTGGTCTTACTATATCGCTCAATGGAGCATTGTCAAAGAGGTTTTGTTGAAATGCTTAATCAAAACGAGTGTTAATTTGCCCGGTCGCATTCATGCTAACCTTTTGCGGTAATGGGCAGATGGTATCGTGACATCTTGGGGAAAATAATGATAGCCATGCAATGAAGGATTAGACTCATTAAAACTGGCAATTGGCAATAAGACAATTGAATGTTAAGTAGTCCGAAAGTACTTAAAGTATTTCCCAATTCAGCGTTCTGCTGGGGGACATTCCCCATGAGCGTTGGGGTACGATGCAAATATCGTGCAACTTTCCCGGAAAATTGGGGTTTAGTAAGTTCTGCGGGTTAATTGAATGGTTGAGCTCAGAATTCGAAAGTGTGGGTGCCGGATTTTCAGAGAACCACGGAAATTTTTTTGCAAATAAATTTCATTCGTAGAATGTCCCATTTTTCCTCTTCGCCTAACATTTCCCATTGTTTATTAGAATCATCACGATCGAGATCAAACTTTAGTTTACCTGAAATGACATTCAGTTGTAGTGTAATTATAGGCGCAGATTATCAACCTTGGTATTTATCGGCTTCGATACTGATTCTCACACTTGTTCGAATGATATACGGCCTTATGTGCACTTTAATATAATTACAGGGTGCTTACGGCGGCTCTTATAAAGCATCCTTCCGAAGGTACCAAAAAGTACTTCACGAAGATGATACATTCCGTATGGAAATACGGTGTAGTTTTACAGATTTTGCCCATCGGGAGGTCGACGATTTACATTATGATTTTACTAATGAGAATTTATATAGAATCTGCCATTTAAAGAGCGGATACTTTATGGGCCCCAATGAGAATTGTGAAACGTATATTTGTTTTACTTTTTTATTACATTAATAAACGTTTAAGGTTTCTATTTTCGAAATAAATAATCTCGATGTTCCGAATTAGCATAAGAATTTCTAACTGTTTTAGTCGGTTTTGTACGTTTATCGCTTACGAAGGCGGTTTCTGTATTGTCCAACCGTTTTAATATTATGTTAATGGCCTTTGAATTTATCCGTATGGGATACTGAAATCGGTAAAAGTGGATTAGGTGGATTGACGCAACCAATTGAACGCAAATAAAGTATCAATGGCATACTGGCATTTGTGAGTTATTTATCGGTTATGGGAACATTTTCAATTAAGGCTTTTCAGCATCTTTGTCGTGTTTAACTCTGGACTTTCTTCTTACGATGATTAATAGTAATTCAGGGCAGATAAAATGTTCAAATTCTCAGGTTTTCACAACGCTTTTCATCAGTAAAGTTTTGTAAAACACCAAGCTGCGAAGCTCCAAAGATTATTGTAAGTAATGAAAAATGATGTTCTGAAATCAGGTTATAAAGTTTTGGATAGGTACATTTTCAACTTAAGCGTTTCATAAATTTCGTATTATATGGCTTTGCACATTCTTCTTTATGATTAGTCCTATTTCGTCCTATTAAGAACGTTTTTTGCCACCAAACTTTTTCTTCAGATCAAGCTGCAAAACAGGCTCTAAATGTTGTTGTAATCAATGAAAACTGATGTTGAAGTGAGACTATAAGGTAAGGTTGAGCCGTTTTTCATGAGTGTGTGTTTCATAAGTGCTTGAAAATTTACCCTATACATATATTGACGCTCAGTTTTTTTCAATCAGTGAATAATTTTTTCCTTGTTTTGGTTGTGCATGGAACAAAGTGCATTTTTCAAGTGATAGGAAAACAGTTTTGACCGAAAAATATTACGCAAAACTTAGGTGCGAATTCATATAATATGAGAAAAACGCTAATATATTTTTAAAAATTCTATAATTTTCTTTATACTTTTAACAAAAAGCTAAACTCAAAAGATGTGTATTAATACAGCAACATCGTAAAACTGTTATTCCACTTGAATTATGTTCAAGTTGATTAAATTAATGATAATTTTGCTCCATCGTGGATTTTAATGATTGTAAGTGGTAAATGTTTTGTTTCGTTTGTCATTTATTTTCATATCGGCATGTGAGATTTTTCATTTTGCCAATTTCATATTTTGTCTTAATCTGATAGATAACTTTAGACAATTTTCAGAATATATAATTTTCAATTCAATGGCATCTTAATGCAAACTGATAGACGTTTACTTTGATTTAAATAGTAAATTCATTATTTTACAAACTCTGATTCTCTCTTGTTTATTTGCATTAAAAAAATGCTGTTGCCGTCCTTCTTTCTGTCGTCCGTTTTTATTTCCAACAAAAATTATAGAATTCTATGAAATTTCTCTGCCTTTCTTCTTCTTTAATTTTGGAGAATTTAGATGCACAATTATTTATATATGGGAAAAAAGATGGATAATAAAACATTATTTATATATCTATATACTACCTTTGCATTTCTTAACTGTAACTTATTGTTTTTAACTGTAGGTAGGTCCTTATCTTGCCAAATTTTACATTTTTATCTTTTCTTTTGGTTACAATTATATTCCCAGTCTTGATTTTTACTTAATCAATTTTATTACTGCGTTTAAATTTTTTATTTGGATCTCCAAAACTCTCTTCTTCCTTATCTTTGACATTTTCACGGTTTTCATCTATTTTTTTTGGTAATTCGGCACGTCGGTAATTTTATTTCAAACTGTATCCATTTCCAACTTTCTCGTTATCGAAATTACTGTGTTTTTTTTGTTTGATCAGTTGCACTATTTTTGGGTTGCTCACATAATTACGCGATCGACTTTCTATAAGAAGTTTGTTTGAAAATTTGAATCCTCTTCTACCCACTCACAAAAACTTGTTGAGCTTATTTTCTCATGATGCTAGTTGTGTGTTAAAACGATTTAGTGACATCAGATTGCTACATTTTGGTGCTTAAAACATCTGTAAAAGTCTTTTATTAATTGTTTTATAAAAATTACGCCGTTTCAAGGAAAACATATTTAAAAAATGAACACTGCGCTCTTTTCATTTCCTAGTTTTGCGGAACGCTCTATCAGAAGAGGCTTGATTTGTTTAAACAAAATTCTAGATGTTAGACGCTAAAGTGCCGATGGTACCAAAATCCAAATTTGTGAAAAAGTCGACTTTCCACAACGACCAAATTGATGAATATTTTATTCTCCCTATATACCCCGACAAAACCTCCACAAGAATGATTAAAAAACACCTCTATTAATATGAGGTTATATGAGAGATATTAATGAGACCACTCAAGACCTTCTCAGGCAGACAAAATAAAAACACCACAAATGCATTTTTACCAAATCTATTACATACACAGACCTTATATACATATTTACATCAAACTGGGCGGCTCACATAACAAAGCCTTCTAAACCATCCACCCACTGGCGATTACTTGGCGGCGATCAAAGGGGCGGCTGCGTACGGGGAAGCCACATAAGGAGAGGCTGCGTATGGGGAAGCCACATAAGGAGAGGCTGCGTATGGGGAAGCCACATAAGGAGAGGCTGCGTATGGAGAAGCCACATAAGGGGCCGCTGCGTATGGGGACGCCAGATAAGGTGACGCCACATATGGAGCAGCTGCCGCATAAGGAGACGCCAGGTAGGGAGCAGCTGGAGCCACTAAAGGAGCAGCTGGGGCCACAAGGGGGGCTGCCCTGGCTACAACTGGAGCTAGTGGGGCGGCTACGCGGGCGGCAACTGGGGCGGCAATGGCGTGATTCACAACGTTGGCGCTGTATGAAGAGGCGTAGGGAACCGAGTAGGCGGAAGGCAGAGCGGCTACTGGGACTGCACCATCTGGGCCTCCCAAACAGCCGGAGATGGCCAAACTGGCCAAGCAGAAGAAGAACTAGAAAAATCATTAATCGGCTGTAAAAGGGCACTTGCTGAGTGAGACGTGGGCGATTTTTTTTTTTAACTGGGTTCCCCAAGTCATTTTTTCTCAGAATTTTTGTACTTGTGCATGTGTGTGCGCAGCATCAGTAGAAAATATGTAAAAGGAATTGCACGCTTTTATATTACGTAAAGAAATATCCTAAGTATTTTGTAATGCAATTGAAAGTGCTCATTTGCAGGCTTGCAGTTTTTCATGTTAAATCGTGCCTTGGTAAAGTATAGGTTTTTTGTCTTAAAGTTATGCTTTATTGTGTTTTGCGATTTCTTTCTTTGCTCATTAAACGATATACGTTCAGAAGTTATTTTTTTTCTTGTAGATCTTTCGTTGGCAACTTCGATGTTTTTTGTTCTTAATTTGAGAGTAAGGCGTCTTAACTTGAAACTTGATGGTCAATATGCCTAATAAATGGATTATTGAAACTTTTGTAACAATGAGAAAACGAATCGTTTGCATAAGTGACCTAAAAATCCACTTTAAACAACGATGTTAAGATTCATAATACAGTTAATCCAATCAGTAAAAAAAATAGCTTCCAACTTCTAAATGATTTTTTGCCCAACTAACAACCAACAACAGAAGGAAATACTTAAATACAGGAGTTAATTGACAAAAACTTTAATATTCTGGAACTGATTTGGGTACCTGCCAGAATAAACAAAACTAATGTGAATCTGGAAAATAATGAAGAAAAGTGCATTTATATAAGTTTAAAGTTTAAAGAGAAGATCTTGATGTAACGGAAATAAGAAGCAAAATATARTGTGTGTACAGGGTGAATCCATTTATCTCAGGAACGGCCCAAAATATCGATATGAAACAAGAATACTTAATTTATGTAGAAATAATTGTCTCTTTRCATTTTGAAGTGATTGTGCTCTTACACTTACAGACTGAAAATTTATTACATAAACTTATGTATATTTTAATTCGTTTTCTCAAAAGCAGTGCACGCATGTGTTTCCAACTATCCATTATGTTTAGTTATATTTTCTGTCCTACCAGTATCTAATAATACTTCATGTCTTTCTCAAGTAGACTTARTATACAGTTTATCTTTGTTCAACTTGTTAATTTCTTGCTAGATTCTTATGAATACTTTCTGAATGAAAATACTTTAAATATGAAATTTGYTTTTTGCATTAAAAATGGTCGAATTTGTCATCCGAAACCAGCAGATTTAGCTGCAACATTAAATCTCCAGTGATTCACAAATTTCGATAGCAAATCGGAATATTCAATACGTAAGTGGAAAAATCAGTGTGCAAACTGTTGAATACTTTCAATATTGACTAGAAGTGAAAACAAAATAAGAGTAAGAAACAGAAATAAGAAAAAAAAGATACAATGAATAAATTGAATAACTCACAAACATTTAAATTAAATCAGGACGGCGACAAGAAATAAAACAACGAAACAAAGTAGCAGCAAATAAAGAAAATTTGAAAACGCTTCAAAATTTCCAGTTAAGACAAAGGTCCAGTTTAGATAACTTGTACGTCTTAAAAATGCTTCACCAGTTGATGTTCTGAACTAGAAATTAGCAAAACTTTCAAAGACGTTTGGCTGCAAGTTCCTTAAACTAACCAAAGCCCCAAACTGAATAAATGTTGACTTACCAAAGCTTGTGATGCCATTTTACTTAAGCTGGTGTGTTTGACTGTTAAACAAAGTCTGATACCATCACAGCCAAAATCACCAAATTTATACTGATTTGGCACTCGGGTGACCGTCCGATGGGGCGGCCTGTTGAATTTAAAAAATGTTTGATTTGAATTCGGTTTCATTACGTTCTCTTGCCAAATCAGGTCAATTGTACAAATTTTAATTGCACGAAGACTGCACCCGAATAGTTATGACTTTATTAGTATTCCATCGATGTTTGGACTTATTGTGTTGTTGCCTCAGGTTGGCTGACCATTCGATGTCGATTTCTTTACCAGGAATCCTTGGTCTTTGTATCCATAAAATGCATTCAATATCTATTAAAGTCACCTGCCATTATGGCTTAATAACGAATGGTTTGAGTGCCAATAAACCAGACAATGCTTGAACGCTGCAGCAACATGCACTTAACATTGTTACTTCCATCGGAGTCTTCATGTAAACCTTCTTATTAACTTTCGGGAATCTGGGCTGCTTTAAATTCGAGAATTTGCAACAGTTTACATAAAATCACCATCGCACCAGCCCATAACCGAACCACTTTATATCGGGATTGAACTGTAAATGTCGAAAATGACCGCGATTTTTCACTTCTGCCCGACAATCTTATCTCAAAATACGCGTGAAAAACCCGTCTAAGTGTCTTTATTAACCTGGTTTTCGTCTTAATGGCACATTTGAAACGCTTATGGCCCATCTGGACGTGCTTATTTATAACTGCAAACGCCCGTAAGGATTTTTTTCATTGCCCATTGGAGAGGTTTATGGTATCAGCGGTTGATCTGAAGACAGATTTGAGAAGATTCTGGAATCAAGCGCTGATGGGTTCAGCTGGTTTTAATTGTAGATTAAATTAGTTGAACCTGCCCAATGCCCGCGTATTGCGATAATGCATGTTAAGAGCTGCACCAAGAGTTTTTTTACATATTTTTTCTTTAATTAGTTTTTGCTCTTTCAAAGCGCTTGCACTGTTTCTATTGTTCATTGTAGTCGTTGAAGATTTTTACAATTTTTTTAAAAACTCCATCAATCAACATCAAACGCGCACAGACTAGAGCTGATTACATTATTTTATTTTATGTACATTCATCCAAGGCTGTTTGTGTATTACCCGATTTCTTTATCCGTGTGTGTTTCTGATGATTTAATTAGCGCTATTACAACGTTTGCAGCTTTTCTATGGTCGAGGTCAAGCGATAATATGCTTCATGGCAACTTAAAAAATGATAAATCAAAATACGCTTTTTTACTAACTGGGTAATTAATATATGCTTGCGTTTAGAGGATTGGCCGTTGCATACGTTCAGGGGAAAACATTGTTCTTGTAATTTATTATTAATTTAGTGGCATTAAGGAATTTGTTGGTGTTTGCCTTCAGGTCGCATTGCCGAGAGGAAAGCATTCGCTTTCAGAAAAATGCTATGTTTTCACATTAGTTAGCTGCTATAAAAGCGTGATTATATTTTCTGTCCTCTGGACGAACTATTAGGATCTACGGAAGAAAGAAGGAATATGTAGTAGAGTTAAGGGTTTTCTGGTTCCAAAGGACATTTTTCTGGGGATTAACATGGATATGTTAGAGGCACATCTTCTCAAACGGGCTGATGCGTCTCAAACGATTGATTTGCAAATCTTTTATAAAGTTTTGATCAAGTTTGGATCCTTTTAATTTCCTGAATATATTCAGTAATCAAGTGTCAGAACAACACGAATATTGTCTTCAATATGAGGGGACAAATTTATATCTGGCAATGTTTATTGGCTCAATTAAATCTATCAAATATTCAAATTTAAAATAAGATAGATAATTGCTTTGAATATGAGGAGAACGCGAAAGATCAAAAGACGTCCTATTTTGAAAGAAGATTAAAAAACTGTTCACATAAGATTAATTTTAATTTATTTAATAATTTATTTTGTATTTAAAAAAATGGATTTACTTATTAAATGAAAACGATCACTTCAATAGCACACAATTACTCATTATCAGCAATAAATAAAATCTATGAGAAACACTACATTTTTATTGTATTCAAGTTAAAACATCAGAATGCGCCAAAAAGTTGCGTAAAAGTTCAAATCCGCCAAACAACCGATACTTTATATAGTGCTCAATAATGCGGTTGGGGCTGGACTGAAGGCAGCGAAATTTTCCCTTAAATCAGGGTTTTCTTTTAGCTCGACACGGGAAAAGCGGAGTGTTGCGCGGGTGTTCGAAGGAGCGCATAGAGCACATTTGTGCGGACCAGATTAAATAATCATTTAGCGACATCGTGAGTCGGCAGCTTATTTAACTGGTCGGCTTTACTGGCGAGGATCGCAGTTTGCTTGCAGTTTCTTTAAATATGTTTCTACGTTTTTATTGACCTTTGCTATAGAACGGAAATGAGTTTATTTTTGTTGCTATACAAAGTTATCTGTTTTACTAAGCTTTTTTGTTATTTGTTGCTCTATAGAGCAGATTTGATGTCAAATATTTAATGAATTTTCTAAATGATGGTACCAGTTATTTCAATAATGTCTCAATTATAACATTAAGAGAAATTTCCACGATTTCCGAGATAAAATAAACGAACATTATCGAGTCGTATCTCCCATTAGCGTCGCCGTAAAAATCATTATCGAGAATTAACATTTTTGAAACAACCGCGATACAAATCTACGTCGAGCCCAAAAAAGGAATTCTAAAGATCGTCTAGCCGAGTTCTCACACTAAGATACTACATCTGGCTAAAAAATTACCGAACCGTATACATTTCCTTCACAAAGCCAAATTTTAAATAACTCCTATAAGGAGTTGGCATTTGCTTATCGATATTTTATTGATCTTTCTTCGGAGATTTATCTTTGTGTATCAATTCAATGCTCCCGGGTTGAATGATAGTCGCTGAAATGTTTATATTCGACTGTGCGTTGAATTTATAATCGATCCCGGGCTCCGATATCGATCTCGAATCGAATTTATTGCGTTTGCTTTTGTTTTGTAGCGTTTGTTCGAAATTAGGTTCGGCATTCTTGCTGAATCGATTATAATCTATGCATGCAAAACACCATTTCATTCCATATCAACTAGACTTTAGTACTTTTACTCGTTGGTTGCAAATTTTGAAAAAAAAATTGCACTGTGGGAAGTTGAAATTCAAATAAACAATTTTTTTGTGTTTTAGACATTTATAAGCATGCACAATATTTAAAAGATTTTTGGTTTTAATAGGGAATTTTTTAATATTTAAACGGTAAAAGTTGCAGATTTTTTATGAAGACAGCGCAGATTAATAAAAACAATCATTATAGGACCGATGTTTAAGAAGCAAGACTAAGGTCTGATTTCTTGCAAACTTTCGGTATATGTATTTAGAGCCAATGGTTTTCTAACGAGGACCAACATTTCAAGTAGTGAGTTGCATTAGTTTGCAAAATGCGATTTTTTAAAACGAAAGCGCAAAACAGTAAAATCACCTATTTTGATCGCGATATTTACTAAGCTAGAAAAACGGTGATTGTTTTGAAACTTTGACCAGGCCTAGAGTCAAGCATGGTCTACAAATTGTAAAAATTTTAAATTGCTAGTTGTCTCAGTTTGAAATTTTTGAATTGTTGAAAGAGAAAGCGCAGATGATCAAACATAGATTTTAAGACCCATTTTTGTGAAGCGGGCAAAAATCAGGTCTAAGCTTCAGTTTTTGGAAACATGGATTTTTAGAAAACATTTCAAAAACTTAGAATTCCGTTTGAAAAATCACTTTACTGTTACTAAAAACCATTTTTATATAACTTTAAGAAAAAAATCGTTGCAATCGTTGAATATCTAGGGATTTCTGATTGGAGTTACATATGCTCAGTTTTAAAATAATTCAATTTTTTATCAATCAAATGGATCCAGAAGGATGAAAATGTATATTGATTGAGCAACAGTAGGTAAATCATAAAAAGAAACATTTATAAAACGATTAACATATTCATGTTTTTTGGTTAAACTTATATAAATTGCCATGAAGTTAGAAACTTTTAACTTTACAAACTTACTCACTCTTCCGATACCAATCTAAAATATTATTAAATGCATCGTTAATTATTTTAAATGCTGAAACATTTGATGTTTCCCAATATCAAGTTATTCTTTGAGAGTCTTCATTCCTCTTCTAATGCAACTGTAACACTCAATTATTTTTATTGCATCTTCCAGCCAACCACAATAAACTTTAAATTTTTTTAAAGCACAAACCACATTTCAAGGTTTCCTTGTTATAACTAATGTCACAATAAAGCAAACATGGGTAGTACTTATGCAAACATAATTTAAATAATATTAATTGCACATAAAATGTATGAAACTTTATTCGAATTTCCTCAGACTGAATTCACTAATAGGGCGGTAAGAATAAATAAATGGTGGATTTATGCTTAACTTCTCTAGCTGAGTTTCATGAGCATCTGAAAAAGGAACCCCATCAAATAATAAAAAAACATGAAAGTCCGACTAGATATTGATTAATTGATTGGAGAACCGATTGTGTGCAATGTTAAAACATGATACAAATAAATAAACTCAGATAAAGTTATTCCAATAAGTCGTTTGTTTTAATTGTTATTGATTATGGCCGTCATTTAGACTCTATATTAATGACCGATAATTGCTGGACATTAATTTTATGTCGATCGCTCGTAGGTGATAAATAAGCTTTTTGTTATTGGGAAAATTGATTTCTTGAAGGAGTGTTTCAATCATAGTAAGAGCAGTTGCAACACTTAAGCTTTATTGGAGTGAAGGAAAAAAGGAACTTTTTGAATGAAATCCGCTTTTGGTTTAGCGGCAGGAATTGGGCAACAAATCCATGCAAGAAAACTTCACCAATTAAAGGCTGATATTTGCGTGTGAAGACCCAATCAAAGTCGTTACAGTTTGGCGGCGTGATTCGACCGCAGCCTTGACCGCAATCAATTAGTCGACATTCACGATTTGTGATCAGGATGCACTTGAATTCAGATCACACCACTTGAACTGGATGTTCGTTAAAAAGCAACTAAGTCCGACTCATCTAAAGACGGATCGTATTAAGAGTAATTACGGATCACCTGTTTAACACTCGCTCACTTTATGGGTTTCCCATGTTTATTTCTACCTTAACAACAATTATCTTTAAGTATAATAACAGTCTTTAATATTTCTTGCTCCCAATTGACGTTGTGCTATGTTTTATCGAATGTTGCCACGTTGAGTCTAATTTTTTTAACAGAGATGAAAAGGTTTATTGGCTAAATAATTAAACCAGTTCGGATACATTTCGATTTATTTCTTTATGATAATGGAAAGTTTTTTATTCAAATGAATAAAAAGAGTAAATTCGTTTCTAATTTAGTTTTTTAATAGCAGCATAAGAAAGATAAGTATTTCTTTTGTAAACTATTTTCCACGATGATCGAAAGAATATTTTAGAAGGCTTTCTGTATTCTTCCAACCACTATGCTTTTTCTCAAAATGCGCTGATATTAGTTATGTTCCTGCTATAGTTGTTTTGTATTTTCAGTGTTTATACACATCCTGTTTAGAGAATGTTAAATTGTTGATTGTTTGTTTGTTTAAGTCTTTATTTTTAAAAGTGTTCAGCCGCATCCTCCTCTTTGGAGGAAGCAATGGACGGATTTGCTTCTTGCCAAACATCTTTAGTAAATTTGGAAACTTTTGCTATATTAAACAGCGTTTTAAGATTCGGCTGCAAATATCTTTATATGCCAATTTCAAAAGTTTCATAAATCAAAAAAGTTTGTACAAATTTACAGATTTCTTCCTGATTCCATTTGATTCAATAATGTGACTTTCCTGGATTTACCATGCAACTTGCAATATTCTTCAAACAATGCTGAATTATTTTTTAGCACTAGTGAAAAACATTAAGTTTGAAAATTAAGTTTCTGCTTTTATTTCAACGGTTCATCTTCCAGAATTAATATTTATTTTCTTGTCATTATTCGATTCAATTTTATTTGTCTATTTATTAAAAGTAACCAAAATCGGTGAGATTGAAATTACCATAAAACGGCTTTAAACTGCAGCAGAAATTAGTAAATCGTGTATTTAAAAAAAAATTAATAAACGTTTAAAGGCAAGCTTATCAATCATCCCACTAAAATACATTTATACGGCAACTCTTCCATATGAATTGAAAGGTTTACTGAGAAAATGAAGCGAGCTACAAAAGCTCTAGAGAACGAATGCTGAAGCTTAACAAAATCCATGACGATTCTTTAATTAATTTATCTTTTTAGTGATTTGAGCATATATTCCAGCGCATTTATTAACGTCCAAACCCTTAGTTATGTGACTTCTAACACTGCTGAAGAATTCAGCAGAGTAAACTGTTTAGTTTTTATATAGTTCCATAGTAGCTCGTAGGATGATTTTTCAATATAGTTCTTACGACTAATTTTCGCCCAAACTTTGGGACCAAATTCCAATTATTTTCCTCAAATAATTGCAACCAAAATGGATTCGCAGAAGATCTTTTTTAAATGTCCAACCTTCATTAAAACCTTTATATTGTCGTCATTTTTTTTCGTCAAAAGATTGGGATGATCAATCGAGATGGTGCTTGAACTATAAACTGCTTCCGCGTTGCTTCAAGTTGCTTCAAAGTGAAGATCTGCTCCCAATTTGAATGCTTCCTCTTATTTCAAATACTTTGACTTACTTGCAATATTCGAAACATAAGCACATACTTAGTTGGCGCAATAAACATTTTATACTAAGGGTCCAAGGTTTAGAGATGCAAATAGGAAAATTACAAGAATTGCTTTTATTAAACGATATTTTTCAACAAGTTCTTGTGAAATATACATAAGAACTGGTATTCCCAAGTCGATTAATTTATAACGTATGATAGAAACGACGAGTCCTCCATTTTTCGCTATGTAAAGAAATATATTTTCATGCTTTTGACTGAATGAACGCTGAAATTTGCCATAAGAATACGTTTTAGACAAATAGTGTTTGCGGACAACGGACTAAATGTTTTTCTTGGTCGATAATATGAAAAGAAATGTTTTAGGCGTGATCTGTAGAAATGGTCCATTAGCCTAGCAAATGATCTTAACCGGTATTGGAAATATTGAGTTTTTAAGAGTCTTCAGTGTCTTGAAGCGGAAGAATTGCTGAAGTCTTACATATTATCTTTCATACATTATCGTTAAAGCTATGTTAGTAGTCATAAAACTGCTGAACTTATTAGAATATCTGATGTTCGCATTCTGTATCTCGAAGCGTTTATGTAAGATAGTCCTTTTGATTGGTCAGTTATCGTGAAATGTTGCAATTTTTCAGTTGAATTCATTTTAATTAATCCTTTGGTTACGCATAATTAAAATATTTCACAAGGCTGGTTAGCTTTGATCTGCTTGACGAAAAAAGAGATTTAAACAAATTTTGGGTTTTTTGAAAAGACAAGGCTTTTCACAAATGTTTATTAGCAAAACGAGAAATTTTCCAAGAGAAGATAACGCTTTGTTTTTAAAATCTAACTTTTCAGTTGATATTTGAAAGTTTGAAGCATCCTGAACGAGCAAAGCGTTGCTCTTAACCGGTTAACACGAATATTTCTGGCAACTTTTAGTTAAATATCTTCGGACCAATCTGTTGAAACCAACCCTTGAAAATGTTAATAAAATCACCCGAACATAAACACATATATACGAACGTTAATTCCATGATGTTGGCCTATATAAAGGCAGTAGCTCTCTTAGCTCTCACAAACACAAGAAACCAAAATTACCAAAAATATAAACGCAAATAGGTTTCTATTTGCCTTCTTTCACAAATAAAGAAGCCTGATGAAAAACAAGATTTGGATTCCTTAAAGTCTTCGACATACAAGCAACAAAGTTGGCAAAAAGCTGATTCAGTTCCTTGACGAAATCGTCTTCGACGTGCCAAACATTCGTAGGAAGACGCGAAAAACTCTGGCTAAGGAAAACCAAATACCTCATGCATATGAGGAAAAACCGAAGCCGAAACTCTTTAGGCAACCAGTTGAGTTGAGTTGAGAAACAAAGTGCGGTCAATTGTAGACCATAGTTTTGAGCAAATGATTGAGATTTTCTACCGCCAAATTTAGCATCAGGAAATATTTCAATTCACAATTTAACATGGAGAAACTTCCAAATTTGTCCCACGATTTGTAATTTTCTAGGAGCCATCTTTCTCTCGCTTGAAGTTTCTAACAATATTTCTGAATGTTTTTCCTTGGGTAAATGCGTTTTTCCACATTTTTTCCTTACTAAAATTCACTACTTTTTGAAAAATTTTGCGTATTTACCAAATATATATTTTGTTTGCATTTGCATTTTTTTGTGAAAAATATTTTGTAGGTATTTGGGTTTTTTTGAGTTTAGTTAGTTTAGTTACCTTTTCTTGGTCAGGTTGGTTAACTGCTCCTTTTTTCATCTTAACAATGTTAAACGCTTTATATCAACTAAATATGTGTACAATTCTTCCAATTTATTTTTCCAATTTACGCCCTTCAGTGTTGATTTTTACATTTCCTTTCATCTAATCTCTTATTTGTAATGGGCTTATCCAAACAAGCAAAGTTTCTTTGATTTTGCCACTTCTAATTTAAGAAAGTTTTTAAAACTTTTCATTTCTTTTCGATATTTCGCTTTTTCTTCATTGGAATTGCACGCAACTTTTCAACTTTACTCATTTGCTACTTTGCTGAGAAAGTTTACCTTTACCTGCTTTGAAAGTTGATTTCTGCTTGTGCAGCTTCGACTTAGTTTACAAAGTGAACTAAAATGGCGTGGAATATTAGTTGACTTTGTAAACTGGTCCTTTATAAAAAAATTACAAACTTCAATGAACAGAAATTGGCTGTTTATTATATCATATCCTGGCCGAGATGGAAAAAAATAATATCCTGGCCGAGCGCTTTCTTGTTAAGTTAGAAAACATCATAAGCGAAACCCAGTCTGAAAAAATCTGCAAGCTTTGGAAAACTGTAACACAAATACTCATCCTCAAGCTAAAGAAGCAGAAAACAAAAAATAAACAAGCCCAAGGCTTATGCTACCCATGCTCCTTCTTGTCCAGTGAGAAAATAAGATAAACGAAACTTTCTGTGAAAAAAGTTCTCTTTCAGCTTCAACGGTCTTCTACCCAATCAAGAATACTCATTCTCAAGCCAAACATAAAAAAAATACTTTAAGACTATCTCCCACTCTCAGAACTTAGCTTTCAAACTAAAAAACATTGAAAGGCGGACAAAATTACAAATAATTTAAGGCATATCCTACCTGAGCCCTTTCTTGTTCAATCACCATAAAATCAAAAACGAGACTATTTGTGGAAAAAATATCTATGAACTGGAGAACTGTAACAACAATCCTCATTCTCAAGCCAAACAAATAAAACACTTTTCTCCAAAACTAGATATTCGTTAGTCAGCCATATCTTGCCCAAGCTCTTTCCTGTACAGTCAGCAAACATCATAAACGAAACTCTGTGAACAAAAATCTCGATGAGCTAAAAAACCACAGCAACAATCCTCATTCTAGAGCCAAGCAACCAAAAGAGTGTTCTCAAAAAAATTCGTCAGCTTCCAAACAAACTAAAATTTAAGAGTTGGAGAAAATCCCAAAAATATGAAGCCATATTCTGGATGACCTCTTTCTTGTCCAGTTAACGAACATCATGAACAAAATTTCGTGAGGAAAAAATCCATCAACAGACCTCATGATCAAGTCAAACAACCAGAAAACATTTATTGAAACAGAGATTCATTAGTTTCTTATTACGAAAACTCAATCAATCCCACATGAACAGTTTGAACGTTTAGACAGAATAAAAACTATTTAGAAAAAATAAGGAACACACAAAAACTGAGCCAAAAATGTAAAAACTGGAGCTGTCTGGATCTCTATGATCCATCAGTTTCTTATTACGAAATCTTAATCAATCCCACATGAACAGTTTGAGCTTTTAAACAGAAAAACACTATTTCAAAGAAAATAAAGAACACGCAAAAACTGAGCCAAAAATGTAAAAAATGGAGCTTTCTGGATCTGTTAAACTATTGGACATTCTTATAGATCGAATGCTGAATTTCCACAAACACATGCCAAAAAGAAGCAATGCTTTGTGTATCTGCCACCTTTTTTTAAACCAGAGGAACAAACTATCAGGAAAACATATTTCTTGGAGCTTTCCCAAGCTTTCAATCGAAAGATCTCATAACTCTAGAACAATATAATCCATGATAATCCACATCATACGCAGAACCTCCTGGAATGTCCAAAGCTCCCAAATCTAGAAACCTACTGATGGATTCCCTGAAGAATACAGTATAAAAATTTCTGAGTCTTAAACCACTCAAACCCCCTGAAAAAAACCCCATAAAATTTTTCCACACGGCCATATAAGTATATAAAAAATATACAGCCGAGAGTTGTCCCCATTTACACTCTCTTTCCTAAAAAAGTTCAGATGTTTAGAATCAGCAAGAGGAATTAAAGATTTTTAGTAAATACATACAACTTTTATTGGGATTAGTGCCGGCAACAATGTGAATCCAAATTTCCCAAACTGGTCTCATGTTTATTCTCTCAATAGTCTATCGTGCAAAGGAAGAGAAGTATTAACAACCACAAAAAAATCTTTATTGTTTGTTACGATTTACGAAACATGCTTTATTCTAGTTCTAACGGTTAATGGGTTTTTTTGTTTTTTTGCGCAGCCATTAAGAATCTTTACCACTTTTGATGACCCATTTTGCGTTTCTCATAGAAATTCATTTAATTGGTATTGGCACGCATACTAATAAAATTGTTGTGGATTAGAATTTTCCCGAAAAATGCACGGGAAAAAACAGACTTGCAGGAGAGTTCCTTAAAATAAATAATCCTGAAAACCGGGTTTCTGTACATTTTTGCGCCAGATCTGGCCCTATAGATTTAGCCGCCGTTCGTTGTTCAATAGGAATAGTCACTTTTTCATAACGGATATTTTTGCGCAGTAACAGTGTGAAAGTGTGCATTTTGCAATACAACTCGTGCAAATTATTCCGCAGAAAAGGATATATATAACTGCAATACAACAGGTTTTGCTTGTTCATGCAAACATAGAGTTGCAAACATCCAAATCCTTCGGCACTAAAAAAAAATGTGTATTTTGATCAAGTGTTACTTGGAAAAATATCTACGGCAGATTTTTGCTTCCTGATTATGCTTCAGTTATTATGCGGGCTTTTGTGACTCACCGCAAACCTCAAACAACATTCTTCTATGTAAATATGGCGAATTTTTATCAACGAAAATAATCTGGGTTACGTTATTGAACGAAACAATCTCGGAATAAATTGGCGGTATCTTTTTCGCATCATCTTGATTAGGCTACTTGTCGAAATTGGGATGACATTTTATGAAAGGTAACGCATTCTGCATCTTAGGTACCTGATCAAGAGGCAAATCGTCTCACATGATGTAAAAACTTGCTATCGTTTTATGTATGTGGGACAGGTGTACAATTTGCTGTTTGACCTGCTGAAAATGCAATGCAATGGTAGGTAACACCTGAGGAAATTGTTTTATTCTCCCATTTCTCTTGTATTTTCCTTATCGACTGTTGTTTCGTATTTTGTTTTCCTCAGTTTTCCTACTTTGAACGTCACCCGCATTAAATCGAAGCCCGATCATTCCAAAATTAGTTGTTTTTACTTGTTTAACATTTGATGTAAATAATCTACACTGGATGTTTGACGTATTGAAATAAACTTTTCAAGGGTCCATAAGTAGATAGTTTAGAGAGAGGTTGAGTGGGGCAAGATGTAGAGAAGAAAATTTTGTATATCTTGTGGGAGTTTGCATTTTTTCTATACATAAACCGAAAAGAAAGCGAGCGATAAACCAAATGAGATTCTCATTTTTCCAAAAAGTGACAACATTTTTTCGCCAGGCAAATTTTTGAAAACTTATTACCTTAATTTAAAAAAAAAGTTTTTTCGTTTCAAAATCATCAATTTATCCGATAGTTAAATTGAAGTTTTTTAAATATTACGTTTAAGTGAAAAATCTGACTAACTAATTGTTACTTAAACCTGAAAGGCTGGACTAAATTTAAGAAAAAATTAAGCCTTTGGAAGATTTCAAAAAAGTGATTAGAGTTAATAATTGTTGCATCTTATTTAACTTTAATACTGATTATTTCTCAAAATTTAGTGTTTTTTGTGCAGGATTTGTATCAAGCAGTTTCGTAAACAGCAAATGGCTTCCTTGTACATTTTCGCTGGCGGTCATTTACCAGTCAGAAAAATTTCATTTATCTACCGCATGGTTTTCTTCAACTATTACTGACTATTATTAAGTTTATCCTTTCGTCACCTTTCTGCACTGCTTTTTTAAATAAATTTGTCTTTAATATTTGTCGTGCAGGAAGGGATGCAGCAACTACGAGGACGATTTTTCTAAGGCATTGTGAAGGTTCAGGAGGGAAAAGACATAAACACTTTTAGGTAAGATAGTTTCATTATTCGATCACGTAAACTTTTTGGAGAGGTTAATTAAGCAAAAATGTACTGCTCCTTTGGCACATTAACTTGTGATTTCAATGCTTTAAAGTTCAAGACCTTTTCTAACGTTCCACTTAACAATTAACAGGGGAAGTTTTTATATTGCGTTTGTGCTTCGAAGGTAAAATCGTACGATTATTAAGAATTGTCGACACTTTTCATTTTGAAATTAATTTTTTTTCAATTTTAGCCTGCTAATTTGTTTAATGTTAATGGAATTAATCATTATCATTAATTCCTGATACGCCAGAATTTCTGTTATCGGGTTGAAAATTGTATATTCTTATTCATCAATCAACCAAAAGCAAAATTATCACTCAAAAATCAGATTCGATTATAAGTGATTTGTTTGCCTGTTTCTGTGCGATTGTTTAGTGTGGATCATCTTGAAATCTTCGTTTTCACTTTGTTCTCACGCTCAGTTATGAGATCACAACTTAGTTTCGTAACTCCAGCTCTAAAAAGGCATTTTTGATAAAACTGAAGCCCTGGATCTATTTGGATCGAAGATTTTTTATCAGTTTGTCGCGGTCTGGAATTTTATATTATACCTAGATTTCATTTAAATTCACAATTTTTTCAATTTGTTTTCATTTTCCTTCTGATGTTGCAAGAAACTACAGAAAATTTTGAAATTATTAGATTTAATTTTTGAAATTTGATTCTTAGCTGACTGAATTAGTCAAAAAGGTAAATACGTTTCGATATTTAGAGCAAATAGTTCACTGCTTCTGGTTTCCTTTGAAAATATTCCACATCTCATTGATGAAGATTATTCTTCCTTCATTATGCTCTATTGTACTTTAAATAAATAGAAGCCAGTATTAATAAAGCATTTTGATCAATGCCTCCAACGAATAATTCCTTTGGTATGAGAATTAGGAGACAATAGGAGATCATTATGTTTAATTTCTCACTCGAAAACACTATTTATAAATTGCATGTCAATAGCTTTTGCCTGCAGTTCCTCATTCCACACAGGAAAAACTGAAAAGTTACATTACTTTCTGTCGAGTTTAACTCGCACTTGTCAACCATTCCTTCGAGAAACAATTCTGTTTCCTCTGCTTCTTTTTCTTGATATATTCCCATCGCTCCAACCAGCTTTAACGGCATATTAACTATGGAACAAGATATTGCCACATCGCACTTCGGATGAGATATTTTATTACACGTAATGGGTTTGCGGTAGAATCGATATATTTTCAATTGTGCGTAATTTGAAGAAAACAATTTCCTCGTTCGAGCAATCGAAAGGCTTGGGCCGTTAATAGAAGGAGTGTGCTCCCACTTACCAGAAGAACAGGATTGCTTGGTTTTGACTTTTCGATCCCTATTTTAACATTCTTTCTGCGAGTTTTAACCGGTTTTTAGATGAAAAATAGTAAATTTGACAATGAATTTTCCCTTGGAATTATTCTCTCGTGAGTGAAATCTCCTAAGATTCCTTCGCCTTTAGAAATCATGAATGGTTTCTCATCTTCAATTTCGGAAAACTTGGTTGAAAGAACCAAGTGATCGCTACAAACTTTTTACGTTTCATTTCCGATGTTTTCAGCAAATTTTATTTGGTCTGCTGTACCACATTTTTCCTCTGCATGATATGTTTACATAAAAGTGGCAACCTTACCTGATGGTTGAAATCTTTCTTATTTTACTGTTCTCATACAAAATTTGGAACGAACATCCTTTAGGTCAAAGTTTTCAAGCTGACTAAATGAAAAATCAAAAGCAATGAAAATCTTTTTATAATAAACCGACAATGAACATAGTGAATTGTTTGCAAAACCGTTGATTGAAGTGATAATTTTTACCTCATCAAGACATTTTTAATGTAGAAAGTTGGGAAAGTTATATTTCGCGGATTCATTGTGACTAGTTTTGGTACATCATTACGTAAAATATAAATGTTTTTTTGGGGTTAGCAAACTTTGCTAAAAAACAATATGACTAGAAAGCTACGTTTAATATTAGCTGTATAATAAACAATAAGTCTGTTATTTCCACGTTTTGCTTCTCTTGAAACCTTACTCGCGTTCCATGTTAGCCACTTCAGTTGCTCTTGGTTAAAACATGAAATTTGCCTTTTGTAAGCTAAGCTTCTTCTTCTTAACGCTTTTCTCATTAACGCGACGTAAATAGTGGCTTCCTTTAGAAACGTATAAAAGCAACAGATTAAAAAGCAAATATACAAAAAAAGATCATCTTTCCGATGGAACTATAGATTTATAATTCAGTCATTTGAGAAGAATTTATGGTCTCAAAATATTTGGCTTCTAATTTACCTGCTTATTACAACCTCTTGTGTCACAAAACTGCATAATTGATCAATAAACTGCTCAACTTGATAACCCCATTTCACAACATTAGTTTTCATTGCCTACCGGAATCTTTTAAATTTATTTCTCAGTTTCTCAGTCAAAAGTTAATGAAACCGTTGATGGTTCTTGGTTGAAAATTTTTTTTGATGCAGATTTCCTTCAAAACTTCTGGATCAAGGGAAAACTGCGTGAAATGTTTCAATAGTGTTCCAATTCAGAATCAGGGATGATTGTAGGGCTTTTTCTGGTCAAACTGAACATGGTCTTAATTGTTGCTGTTGAGGAGCGTCTTTGGTACGACCTAAGAAACTAGTTGTTCACTTGTCTATTTTACCGTGTCCTAGTTTCACTTTAACTTTCGCTAAAAATTCAAGAATTTCCAGAAGAAAATTGTCCACAAGCCTTGAAATCGCTTAGTGCGTTTTAAGATTGATGCGGGCGGCCACTCATACTAATGAGGCAGAACCTCTGGATTTTAACACTAATAAACTCTACTTCTTAGACAGAAAAGGGCGCAAAATGGCTGCATGTTGGCTCTAAAAGACTTAGAAAATATTTTTCATCCACGACAGCATTTTCACGTTTTCTCGTTCGAGTACTGATAGGAGTGTGCCCCCACTTAGGATCAGAGGAACCGATGGGCAAGAAAAATGGAAAATTAAATTGATCGAAGCTTTCGTAACAAATTCGAAGGCTCCATTACTTCGGACACACGGATTATCTTCAGCTGTAAATAACAGTCATATATTAGGCTCTAATAGAAAACATGATACGTGCATTAAAAGCCAGAAGGTCAAAAATCTGGACCTTAGTCACGGCATAGTACGGTACCATGGTGTTAAAATTATACTATAAAACCATAGTACGGCCGGGTATAAGTATAGTAATTACGCCTAACTACCAGGTTCCCATAAAAGTTGATATAAAATTAATTCTAATGGTGCCCAGGGGACAGCTTATGACATTTAGAATTCACCATTTAGTGCTGTGGCGTATTTACATACAGAACCACCATAATGAAGGATTAAACTATCGCCTTTACTTCATGTGCCGTTGCCCAATCGAATAATCGCGATGAATTTCTATTATTTATTTTACTTATCACGGTGTTGCATAAGGAAAATTTGCGAAAAATCCGGCTCAGGCAATGTACGAGGGAACAGTGAAATTGCCGAAACCAATTCGACGTGCTACTTCTGTTTGTTAATGGTATTTTAAATGGCATACTTAAAATCATTGCATTTCAGCCTGCAAATTGCCTAGTCGGTTATTAGAGGCATTATTTTCATTTGCACTTAACAGCCTTTTTAGGTTTTCTACGAAAATCCAGCTGTAAAGTTTGCTTATACAGGTTGTTGACTATGGTATAAATTTTTTCGGTTGCAACACTGTTTTTACGTAAAACCGTTGTTTTTGCCCAACATAAAACTGCTGCATCGCAAAAGAAAGAGTTTCTGTACAGCTTCAGCTCGGAAGGAACGACCGCCAATAATAACATTTACAATATTCTTGAAAAGAGAAATAAGCTTTTTCACAACAGTGGGTCTTGAAGTCTTAATCTTATTCGACTGTTCATTATGTTGATATCTTTATAGTACTAATTCTCCTGTTTTTTGTAATAAAAAAAATTATTGAAAATTTTATACTACGCTCGATCTTTATAATAATTCCTGACTTGCAGTTAGCGACAATTGTTCGTTTGTGAGTCGCAAAATCTCAATCTTATTTGACCGTTGGTGCGCTTAAGATGCGAAAAGAAAATTCTCCTTTTTTCGTAATGAATAATTTGAAAAAAGCGCTCGATTTTGCGTCATAAATTATTCACCGTGCTCTCATTTTTTTAAATATCTCCTGATGGATCAAGTTAGTGGCAATCGTTCGTTTAAGGTCTTAAAGTCTGAATCTTGAGTGTTTTGTATTGAATTGTTTTACTTTTCGTAATTAATACATTTAATAAAGTGACTGATTTTTCTTCGCCAGCAATTGTCGCGGTCACACTTTTTTTTAATAATTCAAAGGTTGGATACAATCGTTCCTTTGTATGTCTCAGAGTTTCAATCTTTTTCGACTGTTCATCCCTTTAAGCTGTTAAAAATAAATTATTCTTCTTTTTGTAATGAATAAATTTAATAACGCGCTGGATTTTTCTGGACATGGACTCACTTTTTAAATCATGCTTGATTCAAGTTGGTGGCAATCGTTCGTTTCCGGGTCTTAAAGTCTCGATATAATTCGCTGTTAATTTTTTTTCAGATGTTAATAGTAAATTTTCCTCTTTTCTGTGATGAATCAATCTAATAAAGTTATAATTCTAGACTCTAAGTTACCAATATTGGTGTTATTAGTGTTTATCATAGGTTTTAGCGTGCACTATGATGAAAAATCGTTAGCTCTAACTAACTTTTTCCCGCAAATAATTGTATAAAAGCAAGCCTCGCCTTAGAGATCGATTTCAGCATTAGCTAACGGAATTTTCAATACGCACATAAAGAAAATTTGAATAAATGACTAGGCGAATATGATTTATGGTAAGAATTCTGGAGATTTGGATGAACTTTTCACACTTGAACCATCCTTTTTTCGTTTATTAAAGAACATGGAGAGATAATTGCAACGGTCAATAAATGACGGTTTAGTGCAGATAAATTTTATATTTTATTTAATTTGGACAAACAGGTTCTGTAAAATCAACTCTAAAGACTTGCACTGTTCTTGCACAATATGTCAAGCTCATACCATTCAAAATTCCTATAATATTTCAACAAACAAATTTTCAAAACTATCTTGTACAGAAAAATGTGAAATATACCTAATTATGAAACCTTTAAAAGTTTTTTAAATCGCCCAATATAGCGCCATTATTATGAACATGGTTTAGTTTTCATGACTATTAGATGAACTGAAGAACCATGGAAAGTAACTGAAAATAAGTGCTTACTATAACAAAATAATCGAAGCAAAACAAATAGCATTAATTTATCTCAAAATGTTCAAAATATGTGGAAAACTGTGCCGATGCTACTCTACTGCACGATTTTCATTTTCTCCCGAATAATCCCATAGCAGAAATTTTCGCCGATAAGAGTAACAGACTGTCTCGATTTTTAACAATATATTTGTTCATAATATCTTGGACAGCTCAAGCTTTGTTTGACTCAAATGAAACAAGCTTTCAGCTTATCAGACTGAAAATTACCAGCCTTTTTGTGATCAAATTGCGAAGAGAGTTGTGCAAAAAATAATGAAACATACTAAACTGATTTTGCGAATTAATTATAGACTTCTTTCATGTTTTCTTTTGGATTACTGTATTAAATTTCTCGGTTTTATTTAATGTTTTCGAATGGAAGGGTGACTACGGAACACTCTACGGTTCTAAATAAGAAAGTGTTTTTGAATTTAATGAATAGTGTTGAAATAATTAGATCTTCAAGAAATCCCTTCAAAATTTAAACGTGTATTTTATGCATTTGTAAAATAGAATGGAAATTAGATAGTCAGAGATAAGAAACGAATAAAAACATTTTGTTTCTCATTTAGTGCTCAAGTCAAGTATTTTTTTTAGGTAATTTGAAGAATATTTAAAATTTGTCGTGTATTGGCGCTACTGGCTTAATCGACTGTTTAAAAGATTTCAACTTTTTAGTTAACACCGTTCTCCTCCAATTTTTGCCAAATTTCATTGGTAAAATTTGTTAATATACTTTTAGCTAGCGTCGTTTTTTGATAAAATCGCCGAAACAGCAGATTGGAACATTTAAAGCTTAATTCATTCGGGGTTTATTGCACATTAATCATCCTTTTTTGGTCATCAAGAACAGATTTCTTATTGCTTTTCATGAATTTTATCTTGATCGTCTAATATCACATTATTTGCTGTGTAATATAGAAATATATTAGCAAGCAATTTTTGGAGATTTCGTGAAATTTTTCATTGCTCTTCCATCCAATCCTCGCCGTTGGTTTAAACTCGCTTAGCATATTTCATATGTCTGCTGATGTAAACGTGGTCATCCGCAAGGAAAATTAGATCCTGTACTTAGCACCTGTCTAATAGTTGAAGTTTACGGGTATTTTCGAAGAAAAATATTTGTACAAATTAGGTCCGCCAACGTTTCATCTCCATTGTGATTGTAATTTTGAATAAACAATGCTTCGAGCCGTTCGTTTGCTCTGACAACAAATCCCCATAAATGTCAAAACCAGATCTTCTTCGATCCATCCTGCAAAGGTCTTCGAGTCGCTCTCGAGCCATCACAAATATGGATGTTTCATTTAGACGAACAAGTGCCCATAAACTTGACCGCAACCATTCCGTTGAAAAAAGAATGCCGAAAACTGCAAAAAGTATGACAAAAGTTTATTCAGTTTCTCCTCAATAATTCGGGCGGTTAATAATTGAAATATGAATCAAAATTAAGGAAGATTAGAAAGCATCAAAATAATATTACGTAAGTGACCAACACGCGCTGGTTTTTTGAATTGTTGGATTTTGTCATGCAAATTATAAATGGTTTCACCTTCATCTGTTTATTAATTTGTTCTAAGTAATATTCAATGTATTCAGGAAACACGGCGCCATAAATCTGCAATGTTTATTTGGCTCTAACGGTGGTCCGACATGCTGCAAATAGAGAAGTGAAGTTGGGACCATAAACAACGATAGGTTTACGACATTGATAGCTAAATTAAGATAATGAAAAATGTGTTAAATCCACTAATGTATGGAAATACAGCCACAGGAAAGGCATAAGTTAGCCAATGGTTTAATTTGACTATCTTAATGCGGTGATTAATAACCAAAAAGGGAATTTAAATTCGAAAAATCTGTGGTATTTGACTTTTAGCTGAATTTTTACAAGATTTATTAATGGAGTTAATGAGAAGCGCGCTGAATATGCGATGGTTGCCTTTTACATATCATGACTTTCAGTTTTGCGAACACTACCAAATAAACTCAAGTTTCAATTTCAAAATTGAAAGGCTTGTTTGATTAGTGTTCGGCAAACACATTTTCTCTGATTAAGCTACAATTCCTCCACGATAAAGAAGTATTGCATATTACTTTTTTTGCTTTGGAAAATAGAGAATAAAATTGACGTATAGGCTTCTTTACTTGTTACTAACCATTTCTATTATTCAGGCCTCAACGCTTATAAGCCAATTTTAGTGGCAAATATGCAGGAGTTTTCTCCTTTACTAGCGCATTGAATTCGTTCACTTTTTTATTACATATTTATTTTTCTTTAAATTTTATGAAATTATTCCAAAACATATATTTTTCACATGCAATTCAAGGTACTATATTTTGGTACTAATTTGCAGTAGATTCAGCCACAAGATTTTGCAAAACTTTTTTAGCAAGAAAATGTATTACTTTTGCTCTTGATCAGTAATTTGTTTCATCGAAAATCATCAAATCACACTGTGATCTATCAGAAAATCATGTATTAAATTGATTAAAGTCACAAATCTCACTGGTAAAATAAAGTAAAAAATTTCCACGTTTTCAACACTGTTTCATTATTTAATTGTTTATTGCAATAAAATCATCAATCATCAAATTGCATCGTTTGCAGCAAAAAAAGAAAATTTATTATTGAAACAATCCTTGGGCGAGAGAAAAATAAGAGACTTAGAATGACAAAAATAAACACTTTTTTCAAAGTAATAACGACATTTTCATTGGATTGATTAACGGAATTAGTTCGGTCAATCTTCAAAGACTTTTTGAGTGTTTTTAGTGAGTTTCTAAGTGAAGATGATTAATTTAGCAAACTTCAAAAATGTACGCATGATGGTGTAAGGTAAATTATGTACAAGCTATTTATCTAGCTGGGAAAGTAATTTGTTTAGTGAAAAAATAGATGAATGAATTCAGGAAACATTTTATATTTCATAAAGGACTACAGTTTTGTAAAACACTTGGAGTGAATCGTTTGTGGCTGTAAAGCACCGGTGATAGTTTTAAATTTTTGGTTATTTAGAATAAAATCTTTAAAAAGTTTCTTAGAATATCATACTAGAATAAACAAACAGATATAACACACTAATGATACAAAAACAATATTTTTCGGTTTCGCTTGATTTTTACTTGTTATAAAAACCCAATGCTCTTCAATGTTATTACAAGTTTGATTTATTTTGTTAAATTCATTTGTGTTTCTTCGGTTTTTTCTGTCATGCTGATGACTTAAGGTTATCACACAGACATTAGTAATAATATGAAATAATTGAATTAATTCATAAATACATGTGGTTCAAATACAAAGAACATCAAACTAACGTTCAGCTAAGAGATAACTTGATAAAACCGAAATGTTCATAGCCAAAACTTTAAATATGAGTAAATTCTATTGACATTAAGTTTATTTTTGGAGTCTGTTATTTTTGGGAGATATCAATGATATTTTCATCCGAAAAACCTGTCTGGATCAAGAGCCAAATGTTGTAAATGAGACAACATTAAGACTAACATGAAAAATTTGTTATTGACTGGTAAACACTGATTCTTTACGAGTTTTCACTGTATTTAATTGAAAATTTCACATACGTTGCCGATACTTTCCGTTTAAAACCCAGTCAAAATAGCATTCGAAAGTGTTTGCTATTTTAGATATTATTAGTTTAATAATTAATTACCAAAATTATTAATTTTGATTGGAAACTGGAAAAGGATTGGATTTTGAACTGGAAAAAAGTGTTGGTTGAACCATCCAGTTGAAATATACAAAGGATAATAGCCAAAAAATAAATTGTTTGTTACAACATTTGCAAACAGCAGATAAATTTTCATTGGAAAAACCACATTCAGTTTTTATCGGAAAATCGCACTAATAATCTTCCAGTTATAAATCTCTTTAATTTAGAGTACATTCAAAGTTTTCGACTAAGTCAGTCCTGAAAACATATTTAAGCTGCACGCTCCATACTCTTGAAGCTTTGTCATATCTTGGCTTTATATTTTTAGATATCAAAACACTATATGAGTTTGCTAAATCAGTTTCATTAGTTTTCTTTGTAAAATTTGCATCTAAGTGGTCGTTTGGAAACTTGCACCTTAAAACACCATCCTTTTGTCCACCACCAAACATTTGTCTGTATAAAACGACTCGATGAAGAGTAGTTTTGAACAGAGAAATTTATACTCGAGAAAAAGTCTTCAAAGTAGAGGAAGCTTGTAATCCAGATAAATCACCAAAAATTTTCGAAATCAGCACTTGAAGCGTTCTTTCTGGTACGTAATGATATCTCGAAAGCGACGGTGCGAAATTACAAAAATACCTATTTTTTTGGCAAAGCTGCACAATTTTATTAAAAGAAACAACCCAGAATTCGATTTTCCATATTGAAGATGACTCGATCTTCAAAAAGATTAACATTTTCCTTTTAAATGCTTCGCTATTTAGAGTCTACTTATTCTTGCATTTTATGGTGCCTTTCACATGCAAGCGATCGTTTATGGTCAAATGGTCCAAACTCCTTTTCCAACAATTAAGCAATTAATTAGCATATTTTTTAAATCAATGTTATTCTTTTCATGAATGCTCTCATTTGTTTATACCATTTTTAGTTCAAGCTTTAAAAAATCGTTCTATTACATTTTCTGGTACGTTGCCTGTTATGCATTTTGCTTAAATCTAAGTAATCTTCGACTTGTAGATTTGAGTTTTCAGATTTGGAACGATTGTTTTCGTCCTCACTGCGAGAATGATTTTGTGATATTCGGAGATTTTGGATTTTTTTTACAGTTCGGTTTTAACAGATACTTAAGACTTAGAATCACTTCAAAGATGTTGCTTGGAAAATTATGTTAATTAAATTTATTCTGAACATCAACAAACATATTCTGAACACACATTTAGGTTCTTTTCCATTTTGTATCTTGTAGCTCAGAACTACCCCTTTTGTTTTTTCTGGTATGATTTTCTAATTGATGCATTAACTCGTTGTTAATGAGAATTTTGCGGCTTCATTTGCCTGAATACGTATATAGGAATTTCCACGTTTTTTGGATAAACTGGATTGATTTATTTTTAAATTTAAAAACCAATTTTGATTGACCAGTTTCTGAGGTTTTTTGAGTCCTGCTAGATTTGGTCGACCTTGCAATTCAAAAATACAGCACATTTGGAACACTTTCTCATTAAAGGAGACTTGAAGTCGGAGCAGAAGGTTTTTTTAATTCGTTCGCATCCTATTTCACCACCTTCTACGTACATTTGATTTTTACTTTATATGTTGTCATTGCTGCCCGATTTGGTTCAGTTCAAACCTTCATAATTCGTCTACTAAACTCCTTTAGCAAGCACAATTCTTTTAAGGGAAATTAGTGAAATGAATGGCTGTTACTCAGACACGTTTTGCCCGAATGCAACTCAATCAATTTGGATGCATCTCATTAGAACGATTGGTCGACTGTTCTAGGAAAAGAAATCAATATCAATCTGTTTCTTTCGTCGGGCTCGTTGTCGGCAGAAGTGCAAATCACTCGAGCCGAGCTGTTTATTGGTGAATTGACAATTACGTTGTCGTGACAAGCTGCTTTGCATGGTCGGTACAGGTGTAGAGATCTCTATCTCGAATCGTTTTCCAAATATCGACTTATCTTGATGTCTGTTTACGCAAAAATCGAAATTCGTGATCACGAGCACGAGTTTTTCTTTTCGCCCCGCCATCTTCGGACGCAAAAAGGCCTTTGAACGAGTCTTGAAATGGTGCGATAACTGTGTCGAGGTTGGACGATCCGATAGGCAGAGGAAAGACAACTTTTATGTGGAATAACAGTTTTCACTTGGTTAGATTCATATCATGCTCAGGATAGATTTTATGTGATAAACATCTGTTTTGCAGCTCTGCCTGCATTAAGCAAAAACTACTAAATCTTAGCAGTGCATCTGAGCACTTCACCGCAAGCACCTACTTACACTACTACAAAAACCACAATTTTCCTTCTGCATATTGCGATACTTAACATTTTAGAGTTCAGCAAAACCACTGTGAAAAATTCATCCAGTATATATTTTTAAGTGATCAAATAAGTTCACTTGATGTTGTAAAGTAGAACGTTTTTATTGATTAGCTGGAAGTCGGAATTCACGTAAAAACAGCCATTACTGCTGAGGATGCACCGAAGTCGGAAATTGATGCCATAAATCATCTTAAGTGGACCGTTATGGACTTTTAATAGTGACCATTTCTATTCGATCCACAGGTGATCAGTTTCGACATTTCAAACCGGTAGAAATGGTTTAAGTCGCACAGCCCTAACCGCTGATGCCCTTCCGGGTAAACTACTGGAAAACATTTTTTCGAGGCCGCCCACATTTCCATCGACAAGTTGCTTCTTCATCAGACGGGTCACGACGCTTCATCTCTGTTTGCTTATGAACTAATAATTTTGTACACCGTTCACCATCTTCAGATAACCCCAACTAAACAAATATTTATTGTTTGTGACATACAAGCACATAACTGTGCACTTAGCACTGCCTGGTTGATTGACGTTTTCGATATCCATCGACTTGGCTTCGTTTACTTCGTAGAAACTGTTCACTTTACTGCTGTTTCAGAACTCTGGCTCATAGTTTTCCTTAAAGCCTTTGGCTTTATTCAGTTTCTATGAACATAAAAGACCATCAGTGATTGAATTTCGCAACTGCAAGGAGGATTTTTGTCCTGAACTAAATTGAGTTGAAGAAGGAAATGAAAGAAGCATTTGAAGGCACTTTACATCCATCTTGTTAGAGAGCTAAGAATTAATATTGGTACATTTTGCAACTCGAAGAAGTTCAGCCGCTGGTGTCCTTTGAACGCTATTTTTGCTTCAAAAACCTGATTTTTCCAAGTGCAACTTCACTATTTCTTTTCCACAATTCAAATTCTTTTGCATGTGTTCTTCATAGTGCTATTGCGAAGAAATTTGAGTGCTGCTCAGTCTTTTTGGAGATGGTATTTTAAAACCCTTTTTCTTCCGTTTATTGTGGGTGTTAGGCCTGCATTTCCCAACTTAATTCTCTTGAAATGTTGAGGTACATGACTCCACCGATCTCTTTGGAGGTCTTCCGGGGGACGACTTGTCCATGGTCTTCCAGCTCCAGCGATTCTTTCCAGCTTTTTTCTGTCATCCTGTCCACGTGGCTCTTCCAGTCTCTTCCACTTTTGCGTGGGAGTAGTTGTTGCCAGGAGTAGTTGTTGGGAACGTCTCTTCTTCTTCTTCTTCGGTCCGTGTTCATCCATTGTCGGATATAGACCTCTTCCAGGTTTTTCCATGTCGGGCGATCTTTCCCTAAGCTCATCCATTGTCCTCCTGCCACCGTTATGACATCGTCTATCCAACTCTTTTCCGGTCTTCCTACACTTCTTGTTGGTCCTCATGATCTCCAAGGTGCCGTTTTCTGGGTCCATCTATCTGGGTCCTGTCTCGCCCCATGTCCGATCCATTACTGGCTTGCTGCTCTTCTCACAACTTCCATCGCCCATCTGTTCAATTCGTATTTTGTCCCTACAGGTGATTCCCAGCATTATTCTCTCTATGGCTCTTTGTGCGACTCTTGCTCAGATATTCTTCGGGTTTTTTCCATAGTTTCCAAGCGGTAGGTGAGAGCCGGTAAAACAAAGCTATCGTATGCTTTTTTCTTTAGTTAGTTGGGAATCTCTTTATCCTTAAATATAAAGTTTACGTTTCCGAATGCCACCCATGCCAAATGGATTCTGCGTTTGATTTACGCAGTCTGGGTTTCGCTACACAGCTTGATTTTATGTCCTAACTAGATGTAGTGTTCTACATTCCCTATGGGAACGTGGTCTATGGTGATGTTACATTCATTTTTGATCATTATTTTGTACTTGTTTAGGAAAATTTTTAAAGCTGTTTTCTTGGATTGCTCGTTTAGCTCATCTACCATGTTGTTCAGTGCCTGAATGTTGCTGTTCATTAAGACTATTTCGTCTGCAAATCTGAGGTGATTGCGGTATACTCCATCCATCTTTAGGCCTTTATTTTTCCATTCGAGCTTCTTAAAAACATATATTTTCTGGTGCTGGGGAAACAGCTTGGGAGAGATGGTATCCCCCTGTCGTACTCCTTTGCCAAGTGATATTCTGTCTGTAAGATCGTCGTCTATTTGTACGTGAAAGGTTGCCTTATCATAGATATTCTGAATTAATTAATTAATTCTCCGTTGTTTTCTCGATGATGTTGCTTTAATTGTTTGAAGATGGTCGCTAGTGCTAAAGCCCTTTCGAAAGTCTGCTTGATCTACCGGTTGGTAGGAGTCCAGTTTCGTAGTCGGTCGATTCTTGATAATTCTAGTGATATTTGAACGATCTCCTTTTTTGTGATATATATATAAATAATCGTTATTTCCTTAAGAAATTTTTTTGTGAACTTGCACTAGTTCGACATTTTTCCATGGTTCCGGGAGTTTTTCCACTCTCAGACATTTGTTACCATTTAACAGCATTCCTATTGTCTCTATTAGTGTTTTTCCACCCAGCTTTAGCATTTCCTGTGTTATTCGATCTTCTTCCGGGCTCTTGCCGTTTTTCATCTGTTGTAGTGTGTATTTAATTTCTGATGGTGATATTTCCAGCATGTCTTCTGACCCTACGTTTATAATTTCTTTAGTTGGTTCATTTGGGCTTGGTATAGCTATAAGCAGAATATTTGAATTTCCCTTCTAATTTTTCATTTATTTTCCTGTTTGCCGCTCTTTTGGTTGGGGAAATCTTAGAACTCTCATGCTTTTATTTTTTTCTATAGTTTCCAGTATTTTGCTTGTTTTGTGTTCTCCTAGGGCTTTCCTTATTTCTTTTTTTGTTGTCTTATTTAGGGTAGTATATTCTGGGGAATCTCTGTCAGTCTTTCTTACGAGCATTTACAAAGCTACAGAGGCAAATTTAATTATCCCTGGCAAAGCTCCAGTTCATCGTTCTTTTGCCCATAATTTCCTTCGGCCTTCATAATTTCGTTCGAAAGTGTTTTTTTCTCAATAATATTAAATATTATTTTGACTTCTACTTTTTTTATAATGCACTATGCATTAGTTACTTGAAAGATACGCTTTTCACTCAATGCACTCTGAGCTAGTTTCATATTCAGAACTTTTCCTCTCGATTTCCTATTTTAACTTTGAAAATGAACTGTTTTTGGACCAATTTTTGTAGGAAAAAGCTAAATTTCCGAAGACAGCGACAAGACGAATATGCACAAAACCGTTCAAATTCCAATAAAACCGACGATTGTGAGCCCAAAAGTTACTTAGCTCGTTTCGTTGGCGAAAAAAACACATTTTTGTTTTTTGCACCAATTTGGTACGACAAAGTCAAACTTCCGAAGAGAAGCATGTGACAAGATGAATATGCATTTTTGTGGATCATCTTGTTTCATTTACTGTCGATTCGAACCTCTCTTTAAAAGCATAATTACTTACAATTAAGTTGCAAATTGCCAAAACATTTTTAGTGTTTTAAACACACTTTATGTAATAATTTTTTTTTGCAGTTTCGATTTTTTAAAGCTTAGATGTAAATGGAATTTGTCACTTGCACGCAATAGCACCATCTAGCTTCAACGGCATGTAACTGGAGATAAATTTGAAAAATTAAAAATGTGATTTACATGCCCCTAAAGTTTGCTTATTTTACTTTTAAACACTATTTAAATAGTATAATTGGTTCTACTTCATCGAGCTTCTTTTGCTTATACTGTTTCTTAGCTTTCGGCCATTCAGTATCTTCCAAAATTTGTGTAAAATTGTTTCAAAGGGCATCAGTTCTCCAAAAATTGAGCCTCTCTAGCGCATTTTCTCTCTAAAACTTTGCCATTTGAGGACCAATTTAAAAAAAAACCAAAAACCCCTTCTACTGCTTTAATTGTCCTTAATTGGCTTACCAGCGACATTCGACATCGCTGCTAATTATATATAGATGTTAAACGCAAAAAAATGAAAGTTTTTATACAAAAAAAAGCAGTTTTTAGTTGCAACTTTGCAACGAATGAAAATCTTCAGTTGGCAAATTTAAGTTTCATTTGCACTTAATTCACCTCTCTTCCACAACTCAAGCTGAGAACAGTGCAATTTGTTGACAGAATGTAATATTTGCGAAAAATCAGCAAATTAAATGGAATTAAAACGTTAAACAGTGTCTGAGAATAACAAAAAATTACAAGAAAACCTGAACTGCTTCCAGGTGTTTTTCACATCGCTTTACGATTAGCAAACAAATCAAACATGCAAAAAGCTGCCCTTTAACAATGAATAATTAATAAAATGATGAAAAGAATGGCGTTCCTGCCACTTACCTAATGATCAAGTTTGCAAGTCATCGTTGCAACATTGTGTACATTGTGTGATTTCCTCATCATCTAAACCATCCACCTGCATGGAAAAATAATTAATCAAAATACGAAAGACGGTGGTACGAAAGAATCGGCCGAAGCCTGACTGGAAAAGCGCAATACCTTAATTAATTAAACGCATGGGAAAAAATTAAAATATTTAAAGAACATCGAAACTGAGCGAAAAAAATTGTCGTGGTCCTGTTAAAATGCCATGGCAAAGTCCGCACTCAAAAATCAATTAAAATAAAAGTCACATGCCTAAATGGCCGCGGCCGGTTGCTTACTTGTGCTAAATAGCTTTTTAGGCGCACGTGGAGGAGTTTTGGTACTGCCTGCTTCCCCAACAGCACCGTCTTCCAAGCAATCAATCAAACAATGTGTGTTAAATTTTTGGAAAATATCTCTCAATCTCTTCTAATAACTGCTCAAAAATTCCACACCATATCAGCAAAAGGACTCGAATCGAACCAAACCGAGCAAACCTATATGCAGCTGAGTAAAATATTTTCTAAATCAATATTAGCGATTTATTATGCTCGTTGTTAAAACTCTCCAATCGGAACAGTTGACTTTATGGTTCCAGGTTCCTCTTAAAGTCGTTCATGTCCGCCGCACCATTTACAGGTTCCTATCTCTTCTATGGTTTGCTTAGAACCCGTGTGTGGTCCGTCTGAGAAAAAAATACGACCGATCCTTAAAAACCTAAACAGCGTTTCAGTTGTGTCCAAATGTCGAAATGGCGATTATGCCCTGTAGGTTGCCACATAAGCTCGAACCAATAAAAACTTAAGCGGTACCAGGTTTTTACATACTGTCGGATTTGTTAAGGTTTATCAATGTATATGGCTTTAACTTGGCACTGCTTTCGTATGTAGTAGTGTTTGCTTCCAATTGAAACGCGGGAAACACCGAAGAAGAAAGTACGTTATTCGTTGATTTAGTTAATCATTTTCAAGCTATTTTGAGTAGCTTTTTCATTGCAAGTTTGACCGCAAATTATGAGTTTATTTTAACCAAAGCTTCTTCAAAAATACTCCTTTTCAAGCCAATATTTTGTTTCTATTCAATTTTTTCAACTATAACATGCACGCTTTAAATGCCTAAGAGCGTCTACAATGAGCTTTAAAAACCCATCAGGAGTCGGTTGACTTCAACCTCATCCCAATAATGATTCTTTTGCAGAAAGCAAAAATGTGTTCAAACAGTGGTGATGGAACGACCTTTTATTGACCAAGACCAAATCGCTGCAAAAATGGGTGAGAAACGGCCTGTAGATGTCGGAAGTACAGAGCTGGTGCCAAAGGAAGTATTCAAGTAGCGATGAAAGCGCCATAATTTTAAAATATTATCTAAATATGGGAAAGCGAGCAATACTCGTGCCAGCAGGAATTTGCTACCCACAAAGTGGTTTATAGAAGTATTTCATTGAAAGACTGTCTCTGTACTTCAGGAATCTTAATGGTGAATTATGATTTTTAATTGTTGTTATCGACATTAAACCTCTTCAAGCAATTTTTAACTTATTAAGCGTTCGTCATTTGAAAAAGATTGTKTCTGAAATCGCAGCTTCAAAGGATGTTGTCGAAATTGCAAAAATRAAATGCATGTTCAGTTGTGTTGTTTAACGGAAGCGGATTTACGCGTAAAAACCATAAATGARATTAAGAATACATAGTTATTGTAAAAATATATAACCTACTTATTGCAGAGATTAGKAGTTGCGAGAATACGAAAAATTTTAAACCGGCATTTMGAARAAACGCRCAACTCGRTATTTGCCGCGATTCAAACGTAATTTTCAGSRGTTTTAGATTKAAGTGTTGGCTATAGAGTGTGTAAAATCCAAGTTTCTAGTTGCTCTACATCCAGCTTTAGAAATTTTTCTYTTTGAGCCCGCGCTTGCGTAAAAACGAAATCGTTTAGACTAACATCTAGAAAGGTCTTAAAAATCAGCATCTGCGGAGAAATTATTGAAATTTTAGCTGTTTTTAGATCCAAGTCTTTTCTATGAAGTTTGTGGGTTTCACAATGCCACTGGCTCCATATCTCGAATTAGAAAATTTTATCGTTAGGCAAAAGTTGAATGGAAACGCAAAATTTTGGGGCAATATTTGCTATAAATACAAATATATCTGATGCTATTTAAATGAAATTTTAGGCGTTTTTAGATGCAAATATTTTCTGTAGAGCGTGCCAACTTCAAGTTACTACTCGTTCTCGATAGGGAATAAGAATTTTGAAACTCAGAAGCCGCAGTTGCACGAAAACGAAACATTTTAGTCACGTTTACAAAGGTGTCAAAAATCAGTAAAAAAAGTAAATATTGAACCAAATTTTTTGAGTTTTTAGGCGAAAATATGTTCTATGGAGTGTATAAATTTCACATTGCTACTTCCTCTATATCGAGAATTACAAATGTTTATTTGTGAGGCCGAAATTGCCTGAGTACGTCACATTTTAAACCAACATTTAGAAAAATCTCAAAAATCAGCGTTTGACGCTATCTAAAAGACATTTTCAGAATTTTTATACAGCTATGTTTTGTCATGTATAATAATTGTAAACATGTTACTACTCCATTCTCGTTCTCGTTCTCCATCGTCAGTTAGAAATTAGCTAGTTAGCAAACTCAAAATTTTAGACAAACATTTACAACGATCCCAAAAATGTTCTGGGATTTCAACGAAATTCTCGGAATTTATATATGCAAATGTTTTCTATATACTGTGTGAGTTTCACATTGCTCCTTCCTCTAGATCGAGAGTTATAAATTTTTATGTTTGGGCCCGCAATTGCGTAAAAACGAAATCGTTTAAGCCAACATTTAGAAAGGTCCTAAAAATCAGCATCTGCGGGTATGTTATTGATATGTTTTGTATCCAAGTGTTTTTAGGTCCAAGTGTTTTCTATGGATTTCGTAAGTGTCAGAATGCCACTCGCTCCAGATCGCCAATTAGAAAATGTTGTCTGTTAGGCAAAAATTTTAGACCAACATTTGGAAAAATCACAAAAATCAGCGTCTAATGCTATTTAAATAAAATTTGCAGATGTTTTAGATGAAAATGTGTTCTATGGAGCGTGTAAGAAAAGCGCGTTAGAAAATGCTTAACTGAGAAGCCGCAGCTGCGAGAAAAATGTTAGGCAAACTTTTACAACGATCCCAAATATCAGCATCTTCTGGGATTTCAGCAATCCTCAGCAGTTTTAGACTCAAATGTTTTCTATCGAGTGTGTAAGTTTCACAATTATACTTCCTCTAGACCGGGAGTTAGAAATTTGCATCTGCGAGGCTCCAATTGCGTGAATACGAAAATTTTTAAACCGACATTTACAAAGAGTGCACAACTCAGTACTAACTCTGCTTATAGCTTCCACACATGCATCGGAAATATTTTTTGCTCAATAGAGTCCCTATTAAAAAATCAACATTTTCCTCTACATTTTTATTTCACAAATTAATATAATTTTTGTCTTTTCTCTTCAAGGCTCTTGAACTCAAGGGAACTGAGACTGCTTTGGTCACACGAACTAAATACATTTCTAAAGCATTTAACTTTAATCTCAATTTTCCTTTTTCACATTTTATAAGGCAATTACACACAAAACTTATAACACTTATTTCATCAAATTTGTAAATCGTTTAAAAATGGAAGGCTTTCAATACTAGCTAACGTTATGGTCTATAAAGATTCTGCGATTCTTGATGAGAGAGATTCTGATCTATAAAGATTCTGAGAAATCAAGAAGAGAAAATGGTTTGACTTGAAAATTGTGCTTAGATGGAGATATTTGAGTTCAAGTATAGGAAACATTCTGATCTATAAAGATTTTGAGGGCCAATGGAGTTTAGCAAAATGTAAGAAGGGAAATGGTTTACAAAAACAACTGCTTCCAAGCTGAAGATTACTTCAGAGTGCTTGCTTCGCTCTAATCTTAAACAATTTACACTGTTATTATTTGCAAAACATTATGAAACGAATATGCGACTTTTTCAGCCGCTGAATATATTAAGATGTTCTCTCCTTTCTAAAGAAGCCGTTCGGTTTATATCGGTAATGAAATGTTGTAATGCGGCAATAAAACCGTTTTTGCCCAATTGTTTAATTGGGAAAAAACCGACTAATTAGATGTTATTTAAATTGGACGATAGAGCCGAATGTAATTAGAGGGCAGCTAATTGGCTGTCGATCTTTCTCAACTGAAATTTTCTCATGTCTTGGTGTTGAATCAAGTGTATGTACTGTCGGCGATGGTCAATAAGAACCGACCAGAAAAAAAATATCCGCCTAGCATGGCTATTATTGGCAACATTGGTGCGCTAATTAATTTAAATTAATTTACTTTGTAACCGATCTACAGGGCACTTGAGCTTCTGAGTTTGAAGAATAAATTCCTCAGAATATCTGCGTTTTTCGGTCATAGAATGAACACGTTTTCATACACGTACTTACACAACTTTAGTTTTCGTTCTGTTGCATTCTCAGCCAAGTTTATCAAATAGTGCTTTGAGAAAAAGATTAGGCCAACTTTCAATCATCTTGTAAATACTTCAAATGAATATTTGCTGGTAATTAAATTGGATTCTTCACGTGTAGCAAGCAGTTTAAAAGGCGTTGTTTCGATTTTTCCAGGTTTCGTTTAGAGAATGTTAACTGATATTAAATACCGGAAAAGTTCAGCTCATCTTTAATTAATGTCCGGCAAGTGAAACCATAATATAATTTATATAGAGCTCGGTCGAATCGCCTTGACATTTAAAAATGGCAATTAATACAGAAAGCACGTCAAGAAACGTATTGAAACCGCGATCAAAATTGATAAATCAAAGCGGATTGTGGGAGGACAATGAATTTTAATGTTCCATTAATTGACGCAGCCTAATAGACTGTGAGACAATCTTCTATGCAGTAATTTAACGTTCTTTTATCGCAGCTTGTTCAATCTGATGCGCAACCAGGAAAAGCAACCGACGTTCAAGCATGCTGATGTTAGACATATTTATATTTTTCTTTATCAATAATGTTCGACTATTTCAATCAACTTATACATTTCCGTCTCGATCTCCTGACCTATAGCCGTGTGAGACAGGTTGCCTGTGACGATCACATCTTGGAACTTGATTTCAGGCGATTTTAGATGGTTTTCCTAGAATAGTGTTGAGTCATTTGCGGATGAATATTTATCAAGCTGCTTAGTTTCCTGAAGCTTAAATTTGTGTATAAAAGTGTCGGCATTTGACCAAAGAATATCGCGAACATTTATTAGCGCAATTTATGGAAGAACCACCATATGGAAGGTGGACCCGAGCGTCAAGTTTGGAATGTTAAATCAAGAAACTTTTATTCAATTTGATATTTGAATCTGCTGGGGCATTTTGAAAGTGATCAAATTAAGCTTAGATCGTTAAATATGACACGAAAATAAGGTTTTTTGTTCGACTTCTGAAACCTGGATAAATCTTGAACGGTTGATTTCACTGGAAAATCAGTTTAACACTATTTTTTTATTAATTAATAGACTCCGAACAAACTCCGATTTTAGAGTATTTTAAAGAAAATATAATTAATTAGTTCTGATTATAAAAAATCGTGCTCT
>NW_026018642.1:0-20791 GCF_020466585.1 Dendroctonus ponderosae | reverse complement strand
CAGTTTCTTTGCTAATGAATTTATTTCACTAGCTGATATCGCACTCTCCTGATGCTGTGGTTTTGGTGCTGAGTTTCTTTATGATCGGTAGAAGTTTTTTCGTTAAAACACGTTGAAGGCCAACAGTGCTTCTTTCGTACCTCTTTTAGTTTTGAAATCCATATTGATCGAGTTTTCTACATATTTTATGGGATGATCTGCAACAAGACTTTATTATTATGAAAATCAGATATTCAGTATTGCATGTAAGTATAAATGAACTCTCTAAGGCTATAGGAGAAATAACATAAATTTTTGCATTCGGTTAGAAGGATCTCCTCTGGGAACTTCTGAATGAATCCGAGTAAAATATGTGCAATGAGGAGATTTTTGGGTAAGAGTTTTTAAAACATCCCCAGAAATGAAAGACATCGGTCAATTTTTTTCATAAAACCCCATTTCTCTAAAGAAGTTCATTGCCTTTGAGCCTCATTGCTTAAATATATTTAATATCGACAAACCTTGAACTACTGGCAGAGGTAATCAACCCATGGACTAACTCCAGATATTTTGAAAAATGTTGCTCAACTATCAAACTTCGAGACAACAAAACTTTGCTTCTCTAGACTAATTTAGATGGATCTTCTGAAAAATTCTCCTCTGCAGATTAGGAGCCTTGCATTTGACTACAATCACTAATTCAGAGACTGTAATCTGCTAAATTGATACTGAGATCTTCAGTGGTAACCGTTGCCTTCGTTTCTTTGTCCAAACTTTTTCCACTTAGCTTTAATCATTTCTACCCCACAATAATGAAGTTCAAGAAATACTCATATTACAGAAGCAGTTGGGGTAATCTGATGGGCAGCTTCTAAAGAACGGGAGTAAATCTTTCCTAGCAATTTTTCTCCGGAACGAAAAAAGATCTAATGAATAGCTTGTATGCGTATTTCTCGGGATCTAAATGCCTTCATGGTGAGCGACCATGTTTAGTCGGAAAAGTGACATCGTCTAAAATTTCATTGCAATTTCACATAGGAAACGGACTTGACACCGGCTATCCATTGATGTCGACCACAGGGCCGCTTTATACACCCTGTAACTATCAAATACGGAAAGATTAAAAGCCTAAGCCATGTTAACACCGCAAGGATGGTGTTAAAGATAGTGTTACTTTAGGTCTCTCTGACATGTATAAATTAGTTTTCTAAGAGATACATTGATTTGATTCATTAATACGTGTTATCTGATGGTCGGCATCTCATTAATCATCCGTCCTATTGGGTTTAGACATGATTTAAATACGTCGCCAGGTTTTACGGATTACGTCCGACCAGTTGCCTCAAAGGATCATCAGCGATTTGCAATTGTTGCACGTTTCATCAGAGTTCGTCGAAATGGTGTAGCCAGGCAATGAGACGAAAATAAAAATCTAAAACAGTAAAGTCCAAGGTGCGACAAGTGGTTGCAGAAAAAACCTTCGACATGGAACCGAAAACGATAAAAATTCCGATGTGCGCGTCGATGAGTTCCTATACCATTAAAACTATGGTAAACTAGATCATCGTAAACCAATTTGTAGTCGAATAAAAATACTACAAGGGACTTATAGGGATCGATTGGACTAATACGGCGACCATGTCGCCGTTCACAGGAAGCTCGAGATGATCGATGTGGAGAGCTGATCGTTATGAGGTTTTGCTTAAAAGGCAGTGCTGTTTATGTGTGGGAGCTAAAAAACACTTTGGTTTACTGGAAACTCAATCAAAGGAAAATCTAGAGGTTGATCAAAAGTTTAAAAACAGCAAAACAAATTTAATTTTATCTTCTTGATTAGGTCGATAGTCGGAAATGTTCATCTGCACATCAGGATTTCTATTGCAGTTTTAATTGCAGCATAATTTGTACAGCTACTTGCCTTCAACTTAACACAATCTGCGATGAAATTTAAAGTTGAACTATAAAAAACCCTGCAAATTTGCCTTCATATTCTAATATTTATTTATATTTGATTGCAGGTAAGTGGACTGTTTTTGGCGGTGCTGGAACAATGCTGGGTGAGTCCAATATTCCGAATTTTGAAATATTTTTACACTAAAGAAGGCGACTTGAGCCTTCAAGTCATTACAATTTCAAGGAATTAATTTATGTTTTCTCGTTCTGTATGGACGTTTGCCGCAAAAAGTTGTTGAATCAAGAAAGTGAAGAATGAAAAGTTGAATCTTTTTTCTCTTTGAATCTTTTTGAAAATATATTTGAATTGGGACTTAGGCTTCTGAAAATTTCGTTTTTCGGTTTAGCATCAATACGAAAAATAATTGAATTTTGTGGACTTTTTTAAATGTGAGGATTGAGAAAAAACATTTCATATCTTGAACCTCAAATTTAAGGCAACACGCGGCTATTTTCCTTCCAGCTCTTTAATTTCTCGGTTATTTTCCACTCTTTTTTAGTCTCAAATTAAACATAGCTAATCTTTCGTGTAGGATCCAGTGCAAATGGTATCTAACATACGTATAAGTTGTTTAAAAATTAGAAGAAAGTCTTTCAAATTTAAGATTTGACTCTTTATATGTTAATTAAAGTCGGTAGAAAATATACCGTTTACAACAAAATAAATATTCTTTACAGCGGAATAATCCAATGCGCCATTGCTTTCGTGCTTTAAAAATAATTTATTAATCACAATTTCTTATCTGTTTTCGATTTAAAAACCACTATTAGATTGAATTTTTATGCAAAATCCGATATTTGCAACAATAATTAATAACGTGCGATAAGAAATTCGAGGTAAGCAAATCCTGATGAATTAAGTTGATTAATCAATCAAAATTTGTTTAGTTGATTATGGATGTGCATTTTTTGTTAATCGGGTACTTTATTTTCTTGCTTCACAAATATCGCGTTTAAAAATGATTTAAGATTCTTGTACTTCATTTAGCTTTAAATAGTTTTACAATATGCGGTTATGAAGTTGGTAATCTTGCGTTTTAAAGCTTCTTGAATCTTTCTCCTCAAAACTTCTTCTCTTGTAACTTTCATTCACTTACTACTTATATACGTTTATTTACTGTCTTTACCATTGATGATTCCAAATTAAAATCAAATCCTGGGTTCTTCAGTCATTTATTGTCTATTTATCAATTAAAAAAACGTTTCGGTGTTTTCCACCATCATCAGTTTCAATGTGTAGCGTTGTTGCTACTTTACGCCTTGGCATGTATTTTCATATGAAAATTTCGTATTTATATGTATTTCGTATATAGACAATAAATGATGAAGAACCCAGGATTTGATTTTAATTTGGAATGTGAATAATGACGATGAAAGTCACTAATTATTCCTATCTAGTGCGAGCTTTTATCCAATTTCCCAGCTTTTATTAATACTGAAATTAGAACAATTTATTTCTATTGAAACTAAATTAATTTAGTTTCAATCTCAAGATTGGCTTCATATTTGATAAAATTAGAACGTGTTATTGCAATTTTACTCCGATCACTTGCATTTAATAAAAAATACTGCCGGATGACCGAGAATGTGCTCCCTGTTGTAACAGGGTTTTGGAAATTTGAATTTTCAGGCCTATCATTAAATCCTCAAAAAGATCAGCTAAACTTTCATGATCTGACTGACCTCTAGTTGGGCAAAGGCTGCGTTTCTCCTACACTCACAAGCACTTAGTGTGTTTAATGAAAATCACTATCGTTAATATGAAAAAACGAATCTATCAACTCTAATTGAGTACAACAAGCAGGTATCACACGGTGCCAAAATGGATGTCTTTCCCGATCGAAAATGAGGCTGACCTGCGAGATGACCCGCATGACACAATGATTGATACACAAAACCAATCTTGACACGTCTTTAAAAATGTATTCCGTGTTAGGCCGAGCTGTCTAATTCATCTAAATGATAATGTTATATGTTCTTTCGGGGCCGCTAATGTGTCTTAACAATGTGGAAAGGCGTTTGACACGAGACAACGACGATACGAAACCGAGCGTCCAATTGTGTCAAGATAGTCGACCAAATTGTCTACCAGAAAGTATATTCGGCTCGATTAATTTTACGAAAAAGGGTTGGTCTGGGTTATTTATCATTTGAGCATCCAATAACTCAGCTCTTGCATTGTTTTCCACCCAAACAAACTGTTCGCTATTCTAATTGAGATAATTCGAAGCTATTCTGTAAATTAAAGCATCTATCTCTACCACAACAAACTGAAGCTGATAGTGTCTCATCTCATGTAACAACCTAGACCTTTTTTCCTAAATATGTGTCTATATTGTAATCAGTGCTGTGAGGGAAATGTTCTTGAATGAAGCGTCCAGAGCTGATGTCCTGAGCTGAGGTTGTGTAGGTTTCTGCTCGACTGTTCTGTTACCCATAAAAACACTTTCTTCATTGAGGTTCCATTTGGGTCCTACTGTTCTACTCTTTCAATAGTTCTATATGTTCAATCAGCTCCAGAAGTTTTTTGAACGGGCTAAGCATGAATTGATTTGGTAGGACTTCATTATTTATAGAGTTGTTCTATCTTCGTTGTTCTATCATCTGCTCGTGGGCTTATTGATACTAAGACCCCAATTCTCCTTGTTTGTTGCCTACTAATTTCTCGCAATTCTTTCTTACGTACTGGATGTCTAGGATCTGCATGCGGCTTTGCTTTAGGAAGCTGCTGTGCCTCCTCCCAGCACGTCGTAAGTTTTTCCGAAATCCATCTGTTGGTTGTAGGTTCATCCCCGGTCATGTTGATAGTATGTCTACTTCTGTAGGCTGTTGTCCCCATTTTCTGGTCACAGTTGTTATTGCCGCTGGGCTCGCTTGGAAAGTGTTGGTGAGAGTATCTAGGATGAAAATTAATCTTTTCCCAGCTCTTTTCTCCTTTTTGCTCTACCACCAGCACCTCCCCTTGTTGGGGCCATTTTACAACGCCGAAAGTGTCTAGAACATATGTTGTAAATTGGCGCCATACCAACAGGTATATGATCCATATTGGCCAGGAATGTACCATTCGGTGTCGAACTTAACAGCGACTACTGTAATTAAGCCATTGCGGTCGGCGATCAGGTTACAAAGGCTTAAATCGCCATTCTTTAGCGCTCATCACATCTGTCAAACATCTATTGATTTTCAAGTTGGAATTTCACGTATCTAATTGTACCAAATCAGCGGTCATTGTTTAATTATAGACCGGGACATACCGAACTTATGGAGCGTTAATTATTCGAGACGTTGATGTGTCGATCAGAAACAATGGGGCCTCGCTTGTGGCAGTGCCCCAAAATACCCGGCTAGTTTGAGAATGATGTGCATAAAACTCTAATGAAAAACTGCCTTCTTTTCATAAAGTGATTGGGGATTTTTTCTATTAAAATCCATCCCGAGGTGATCTCTCTAACCGAGGCAGTTTTTGCTGATTGGGAATGTATTTATCTAGCGGTGCTTATGCAGATTATGCTGAAAGTTCAACACTTTGCACTTTGCTAGACTGATTTGAAATAATTAATATACATATAAATGCATTTGCGTGATTTTATTGACCGGCAAACAAGTTACGGACTGTTGAAATATTCTATATATGGTTATTTCATCACCTTTCAAATGGTTTTCTTATTTGTGAGGTCTGGGAGAGTTTTCTTGTTTATCCACCTTAGTTTGGTCGATATTTATCGGTTTTATTTGCATTTCAACAAAAACTCGTTTTGTCAACGTTTTTTCCTCCTAAACTGGCCTAGCAGCTTTAAGTTCATTTCTGTTTTCATTTCATCGATTAATCTGTCTGATATAACTGTGCTGCTTCTCTTCGACATTCGGCAATGTTATCGTTTCAGTTTCTAAGTTTTTTAAGTTCAGTACAAATGATTTAATATTCTTGTTTCATATTAACCTTTAAATAGCTTAGGAACTGTGTCTATGCAATGTTTAATCCAACTTTTGTGAAGCTTCTTAAATCTTTCTGTCTTGGACCTTTTATTTACTTAGTTCTAGTTGCAAACCTCGATTTGCTGAATTTACCAATTATGCTTCTTCAGTTTCATTGAGCAATTTTGTGTATTTGCATTTGTAAAGTTTGGTTGACCTTAGATTTTCTCAACTTGACTAAAAAGTTCCACTTCACTAGAGTTTTTCTGTTCAGTGCCAATTATTTTCGGTTTCTGTTTTTGCCAAATACATTTGTCTGTTTTCTTTGGACTGTTCATCCAAATCAGAATTTTTTGGTGTGTTTGGTAAGTTTTGAGCATTTGTAGAGTGAACCGTCTTCTGAAAACTGTGAAATTCTTGACCTGTTCAGTTGGCGAGAAACGCACAATTTGCGCCCAATACTTAATCTGCTGGTAAAAATCGGAATTTAGCGGTATGTTCATTGAAATATAGGAGTTTGTAGAGTTAACTGCTTGCCAGTTATTGCGAAAGTTTCCAGTTCGTACTTGTTCTAGTTGTGGACTTATGGGGTTTTAAAGCAGAAGGCGCAGTTGGCTGGAAATACGTATTTCGAGCCCAAACTTTACTTGGCTAACAAAAATTAGATTTTTTTGTGATTTTTGCGTTAATTTCAGAGTTTTTAGAGCAAATGAGGATCTAAGGATTATGAAAGATCCAAGTTGCTGCTTGCGCTATTGGGAAAGTTCTAAATTTTTAAATCAGAGAGCGCATCTGTAAGGAAGTTGGACATTTTTTGAACCGCGGCTTAGTTTGGTCGATATGTTTTTTCATTCACATGTTTAAAAAAAGTAGTTTTTTTCGTTTAGTTTGCTTATAAATATGTTTTTGCAGTTGGATAATCTGACTGAAGTGTGAAGTTGGTACTGCCCCAGTTGGGATCATGAGGCTTTAAAGCAGAGACCGCTATTGGCTTGGAGAAACATCCATTTCCAGCCAAAACTTTACTCGGCTACAAAAATTCGGGATTTGGTGGGATTGTAATACAAATTCCAGGTTTTGTAGCGCGAATTCTCATGTAAATATCGGGAAAGTTTCAAGTTGATTTCAGCCCTAGTTGGCAACTTATGAAATTTTAAACCCGATGGCACAGCTGGCAGGCATCACCCATTTCGATCCCAATTTTTACTCGTCTGACAAAAATCGAGGATTTTAGGCGATTTTCGTGCCAAATTCAGAGTTTATAGGGCGAACTGTCTTAAGTACTGAGAAAGTTTCAAGTTGCGACTTGCTCCCGTTATGGAGTTATTAACTTTTAACGCAGAGGGCGCAGTTGGCTGGAAACCCATTCCGACTCCAACAATTACTCGGCTGGCAAAAATCAGGATACTGAGGGATTTTGAAGCAAAATTTTAGAGGTTCCATAGTGAATTGTCTTCTAAAGACTGCGAAAGTTTCATGGTTTCACATATTCTGCGAGCAGTTTCACTAATTCTCTTTTCTAGGGAAGACGTATTTCAGGGGTTGGATTTTCTTAGTTATTAATTCTCTTTGCAAATATTCAAATCTATGTCTTAATACTTTCGTCGATTACGGCAATTTGAAATGTTCTCTGTTTCTCTTCTAAATGAAAAAAAATTACCCAAAACTCTCTTTTGGATGTGAACCAGGAATAGTTTTCGATGGAAATAAGTCATAACTTCCTTTCATTCGTGTAGAGAAAAATAGTATAAAAAATATAAAAAAATACAGGATATATGAGTCGCGTACTTGTAAAGAGAAAATACGGGCGATGAAATTGAATAGAATCAATTTGCCGTAAAGTAGTACAGACAAAGAACAACGAAGAAAGGAAAAGTTGTTTAAAAATATTCAAGGTGCCGCCAGTTGCAGAAAATATGAAGTTTTGATTAAAATTGACGTACTGTAAAAACAAAACGCGAATGACAAAAATTCAAATGCTCAAAATTGATAAAAGCAGTTAAATTTTGAGAAGCAGCAGCTATTTAAACGAAGAATAAAAATACAAAAAAAGAATAATTAAACACGAAAAATCGAACTCTTCGGTCGCTGCAAGAAAGAAGTAGGAAAACTTTGGTTAACGAATGACAGAGAGATAACCGAAATCTGGATATAGATAAATTAACAGCAATGTAAATTAATAACAAGGAAAGTTGAATATTAGAGCGAAACAATCATACAAATTTTTGCTCTAACAATACTTATTTTATTTAAAGTTTTAAAGAAAGATTTCTCCTTGATGCGTATATTTAGCGATATTACCCAAAAAAAATAATAGCAAGAATTTCTGATAAACAGTCCGAGAAATGAAGCAAGGGAGACAAGAACGATAAAGACAAAGTTAAGCTAATGATCAGATGAGTGAGTAATATCTACAACAAGTTTTACAACTTTTTTTAACGTGAATTATTCGTTGAAAAAATGCAGTGTATACACTCGTAAACGACAAACATATCAATGCATCAGATAATAGGGACAGAAAATGCCTAGCAAAGCTGTAAAAAACCGTCTCCTAAAATATATATTACCCACCACAATTAAAATAAAAAGAAAAAAACATTAAAATTACAATGAATTCAGAGGGGTTGAAAAAGCGCAGGGAAAGAGAGAGACGAAGAAATGAAATAAAGCTTCAAACTATTGAGTAACAACAACCCCAAGTGAAATTAAAGGATATTTAATAAATAATAATTATTTTGGAATAGAGACTAATCGGCATATACCTAACAGCTAAAACAAGGTTAACAAAGGAAATTAAATTAAATTAGCGCAAGTATTAACGTTGCTTAATAACCTGAACTGAAAAATAATCTACTTAAATATGATAAACAACACTAAACTCAAAGAAACCCAAATATTTGTACGGAAAACTGTCAAGCTTGACCAAATAATGCGAATGAACACATTTTTGCCTGATTAAATACTATTACGCAAGTATTATTATGTCGCTTTAAACCGTTTTTAACAATGTTAAGAATTAGGCTTCCTCAAAAAATCACTCTGTATAGAGCGTACAGTCTTTTGTTTAAACGCTTTTCCACGTTTGCAGAGAATGTATATAAAATAGTGAAGACCACCGTATAAATCGTAACATAACGGGTGAGTGAAGGTTATTAATTTTATTGAAGAATAAACCATAGATTCCAACTTGTTATTTCAATACGAAACACAGTCCCTTGGCGGATCTTCATTATATAATCAACAATCCACATGTATCCGTCTAATTGTATTCGTTTCACGAAAGTAATGGAAAAAAAAGAAGACACGCAGATGAGTTTAGTAATTCACACAAGTTACGGTTTACGTTCACTTTTAGATTCAATTACCTGCCATCTCCATTCACTTAATTTTAATTGCGATTTAAGTTGCGCTAGGGATTCGTAAAAATGCGTCATTGTTGATGGTCGAATGATTAATTAATCCGAGGTTAGTTAAACAGCGATTAAAGTTCCTTCTTTACGTTTAATTACTGCACTGATATTTAGAATTATTGCGTGTGTTGCCCTGAAGATGTTGTGCTCGTGATTGTACGAATTGCACTCAGTTTCAAAATGATTTTTTAATAGAAAATGTTTGCCGAAACAAGTGTCCAATAGTCGAAGTTATTGGCTTTCTATAGGCAATAGGAAAACAACCGGCAGTTCCTTTCACATTGAGGATCGTGATGGCTTATTATCGAAATGCGAAACTGAAGAGATCTTTAGAACCAGATTTACTTTAAAATTGAAATAACACGACTTGCCTTGAAACAGTAAGAAAATTGACATTCCCGATCCGGATTTTTATGCGACTGAATGTCAACAGGAGGCCACTCTCGTAACGGCGATCCGGAGGTGGTTTGCTTCTATTTTTCTCTGCTGGTTCAGCTGGTTGCATTTGTGTTGCAAAAATCTCCGTTCGTTCTGCATATTAATAAAAATTGCGATTAATACTGCCCATCAGATCAGTAGTAAACAGTAGCGAAGCGATTTAGAGATGGAGCGTAAGTCAATCAAAAAAGATGTCCAGGCCTGTTATTATGGCGATGCCGCCGGTAACGATTTGGAGCAAAACCAGTGGCAAATTGTAATTGAAACAACGGAAAATTCAGCGATTCTCGGGTATGCGGAGGAATGTCCATTTTCAGACCGTGAGCGGCTCGAATTAGATTGCATGTCCGAAAAATCTCCTATTCAGCCATCAACCTATCTACTACAGTTTGTGCCACTAAACCGATGCTGGTCGTAATATTATCCTTAATTAGCTGCAAGATGTTGTATATACCCTACGTGTCACATAGTAGCCAATAAAATTTTATATCGCATAATGAGAATAGAATCTGCCGCCTATAGAGAACGGCGGCTTGTACACATCAAAGCAGTAGCACCGCAATGAAATTGATAATTTTCCAGATTACCAGTTATAAATTCTCGACCCTTTTTGTTAGATGGAAGTCTATTGGTTTTATTGCTCGCTATATATATATGGATATAAAGTGTCTCTAAATTGAGCTCATTCCTTATGTTGGTGGCCCTTACATACTTAGGACGTTTATATGTAAGTTTTAGGAAAATGTTGAATTTCCAAACATGAGTCAATTCAGTTCATTATAAAGATAGGAAAAGCTAAGCTGTAGACCCAGATTTACGTCAACGAGTTTTTTAGACCCAGTGAGTTTGTACACCTAGAAGGGTAGTTAACTACGGAGCATGTTAAAAAATATATTGTATTTACATTTCAATAACTTTTCTGTGAATATAACGTGTTTTTGAAAAAGAAGACGGCAATAAACCAAAACCCTGTCTTCTAAGAGCTTTTGTTTTTTTTTTCAAACATTCAGTTCATGCAAACAACATGTTAGAAGATCATATAGAAAATTAAGCACTTCTTTCAAGAATTTGTTGTACAGACGAAATTAGATGTTTTGCTTATATGGGTTCATTGTGTAGTATTTCTGTAAAGTATTCACACTTTTATTTTTATTCTTATCAATTATTGTCGATTTTTTCGCTTGAGAGCGGTCATGTAAAATTCTGTGTTGAAGACGGTGGAGGTATGAAGGGAGATACTGAAGATTACGGAAACTCGTAGCGACGAGATGAGACATTTTTTGTGAACCCACTTCTTACATTTGCTACACTACAGACACTAAATCCCAAGTAACTCTGGAACTGTTGGTGCTAGTTTGAAGACAAAAAAGTTTTTTCTGCTACATGGTTTGATCACTGTTCTTGTCACTTATTTGCTCTTTTTTTCTTTTTGTATCCACTTCATTTTGAGCAATACGTATTTTGTTTCGTTCAGTTTGACTTTAGATTCGGTAAAATTTGCTCTTCATTTACCAATTGTTTTTCTGGTGTGTCTTTGGGAATAGCGCTTGGCTTTTTTTACTTTTTATTATCATTTTATGCACCACCATGAGAGGAGGGGCAATTATTTTGCAGCAAATTAAAATATTGTTTATGCACGTTCTTAGCATCTAAACTAATTCTTTGCCAGTGCATAGACGCTGAAGAATATCATTAAACATTGTATTCTACTAGGGTACAATTGAAGCACGTTACAACTCTGTCGGTCCCTAATGTTATATTTAAACTAGCAGGTAACTTTAAATATTTTGCAAGTTAATAAACTATGGTGGAATTTAATATTAAACTAGTAATGAGATTAATTATATTTGTACGTTCAGTAGCTCAAAAGCATCTTAAATGGTTCAGGAAAACATACTCATGTAGTGATTTCACAATGACTTGGAAACAAATGTCGGCTTTTGCATTTTACTATTTATCTATCTATCTATAATCTTGGCAAAACTGTTGAAAAGAACGGAAACTTAAATTTGAAAACATTTCATTAAAAACCGAAAAAAAAAATTTCTAAACGGCCACTCACTTTGCTTTTTTAATTAGCAGCATTTATTTGAAGTTTAAACGTATAAATTCCGTATTTTTGCAAAAATTTTACATCTCAAGATTAAATTTGAAAGCTTTCACTAGTAAGATCACCGGACTTTGCTTTTCCTTCAGAGTCCCTCATTGAATTGTCTGTCTGATATTTACAAGCCACTGTATTGCCTTAACAATGTCTAAAGAGCTGATGAAAGTATCCAGAACAAGGCAAAATTACTGACAAAAACTTATTGAATGAATAACTTAAAATTCATCAAATTTCCTTGCAACTACATAGTTTGCTTCTCTATGAAGCGGGAAACTTTAAATTGGTTTAAGGGCATCAGAGATTCTGAGACAATTAAGAAACATGTAGATAATGGATATAAAAATTTTAAAAATCATAATAATTTGATAGAAATTGAAGAAACTTGAATTGAAGCTGCCGTGAAAATCTTGCTAAGTGCTAAGATATCGTGTTGTTCAATGTTTCAAACCATAAGTAGAGTTATTAGCAAACTGTTGATACAGAACAGAACAACCAAACAATTTCCAAATGGTTATCACTTAAAGTTTAATTTTCGCAAAAATGCCCTTAAAAGTCGTACAATTGTAAAAACTTTCAAGTGCAACAATGAAACAAACTGCGTTCTTTGCGCGCAGTTTTTTGAAAGTTCTGGATATACCAAAGTAGCTTCAGAAGCAAATTTTCTCATAAATCACTTTGCGCAAAGTTTGCAAATGTATCAACTCCGATATAAGTTGTATAAAAAATAGTAAAAAAGTTTGAAAAAACCCATTAAAAATGGAAACATAGAACTTTTCATTTACCAGATGGTTCGTCACATTGGCTGGAAAAGCTTCCTTTGATGCACAAAATTTGGTTGCAACAAGTATTGCAAATAACTTTTCTTGAGACATCCATATTTAATTGAAACTCTTAAAAATCAATCTCAATCTCAATATTTTCGATTAGATCAATATCTTGATACACTATTCTTCTCCCCTTTAAAAACAAAAAAAAAATCAATTAAAACTATCTCAGCTTCAGCAACAGAACAAAGAAACACATTAATTTCAACTTGCATAAAGAAGATACCAGAATTGTAGAGGAAGGAAGCAACTCTATTATATACAAAAAAGACCATTTGAAACACGGGGACTTATATGAAACTGTGGTCACTTACTATCGTCAGGTAAAAATTATTCTGGAGTTGGTAGAGCCAAAGATATTGAAAAGTGAGATAATAGAAGATGTAGAACTAATTGGGAAGAAAATGCAGACTAATCTGATGAAGTATCTGTCCAGCGTTTGAAAGTTATCAGTCAGAACAATTTTTATTCAATAATGCATTTTCTAAAAATTTATGAATGTAAGATCAGATGAATTTCGCGTCCACTCAAAGGCACCAGATTAGAGTGCAATGCAGACATTGACTGTGTTGATTTGACGATTGGAAAACATATATTCCTATTACTAGAATTTATTACTTTTGATTGCAAAATTCAATAACAGCTCTTATATTTACACTACAAATTGAAAGCAATGATCCAGGCCGAAGATAACGTTATTTCTGGAATTGAAAGTTATTTGCTGTTTGATATAGAATTTTGAATGTGAATGTTTATATGGTATGTGCAGAAAACAGCCAGTAAATCTTGCATTAGAATGCTGCAAGTACCTCGGAAGCAAAATTGGTCACATGTGGCGATATTAACCATCTTCAGTCTAGCATAGATGTGTGAAGACCGCTCATCATACGAATCCATATCAGAAGCTGAAACTAACAAGATTGTTTAACTTTCTCAAAACAACCCAGATAAGGTGCATAAGCGAACAGTTACAATAAAATTATAGTGGCAGCAAAGATCAGAGCTAGAATTAGAAGCATGTATTATGCCTATACAGGCGCTCCAATCTAAGAGGGTGAACAAAGTTTCCTTGAATTCCTAGTGGAAAACTTGCTGATGCCACTAAATTAATAGCAAATTGTTAGGCATGAACCGGTAGACTTGGAAAAATCTGTGGCGAAATTGCAAAATAATGGGAAAATCAACCCGATGAAGGTAATTTTGGTAATGGCCATTGAGGAACAAGTAGCGCAAGTGGTAGTTGAATCGTCCAGCCTCTCTATTTTTGCCGGAGGCTGACGATGTGTGCTAAATTCATCCAACTAAGGGCAATTTTTCGTTCAACAATGTCTCTGTGAAGAACGTGGTCTTAATTCCATTGAACGGGAGAGGAGAGGTGGACGTAGAGGAGACGTGGATTCTCTACTCTAGTGCATGCCAACTTAGAACATCGAACGTGATATATATTGACCCGAAATAATGAAACCTTGATCCCCCTGATATGGAAGTGATATAGAAGTCATATAAAAATTGCATCAGATGCTTGGTTTTCAAAACTTTCATATATGGAATCGCGACTCACATCCATTTCTGGCACACAATGTTTTCTCGAAATATAACGATCCGTGCCGTTGCCTAAATAATTCCGAATTTGATAAATATTGCATATCTTGTGGTTATAAATTTGCAGTCAGCCTGATTTAAATAGTTTAATAATGCAATGTCTTCCTTGAACAATTGCACTGATAACAGACCGAGGAAAGAAGTGTCTGCTGAGATCAACCAACAAAAAAATTACCCAAATAAAACAGGTTGCTGATAAAAGATAAGATACTATAAGTTCTTATCAGTGGCTAAATTTATAAACTTAATTCTCTGCTTTGAACAATAATAATAATTACTATTAAACGTCGCGCTAGTATGCGTGTACAAATAAAACCGTGAGTTTATTTTATATGAGAAAGTGATGTGGCACACTGTGAAGGTTCCAGCAATATTTTCCCGGTGAAATGCAAATAAAGGTAAGACTCCAGCAGCAGCAAAAAACAAGCGTGCTGATTATTGACTAGCGTTTTTGAACAATTTGATTTTTAGAATTCGGTTTTCCTGGTTGTAGGAGGCGCCTCCGACCTCTATGGACGAGCTACAGTAGAAAAGCTGCTCAAAGAGGGAGGTCGAGTGATTATATGCGACCTTCCCACCAAAGACTTGCATATTTATGGGGACGACAAAGCCATATTTTTGCCCATTAATGTATCCGCAATTAATTCAATGGTGGTCAAATTTTTCCAAGTCCTGCTTGTAGGTCAGCAGTGATGTGGATATAAAAACCTTAGTCTCCGTAGTGGATGAAAAATATGGTCGACTGGATGGCGTGGTGAACTGTACCGACCAATCCAGCTCAACGCCTGTATATGATTTTAAGGAAAAAGAACCGCAAAAGCTTCAGGAGTTTGCTGACATTCTATACGTAAAAAACTTCAAGTGCTAGAAAACAGCTTCCTCAAATAATTCCTTGCAGGAAAATATTTTAGGTCCATTCAACATCATTCGATTCACCATCCCTCTGCTGGCCAGGAATGTTCCGAAAAAAGGCAGCGGCCGCGGCATTATTATCAACATGTCCAATGCTGCAGCATTCGAGTCCAGTGATAAATCCTGCGCTTATGCAGCAAGTAAAGCTGCAGTCGTAAGAATGACCGAAGCTTTGAACTTTGAATTGCAAGGAATCCAGGTGCGATGCGTATCGATTGTAACAGGTAACGGTATTTTCGAGTATTGGGAACTTTGCAAAGTGAAGCTTCCAGATGCGCTGAACGGTTCCGAAGCGAATTCAGTCAGCAGTTTTTTCGATAATATCAATGGAAGCTTGGAGGAAACGGAAGGACCGCGCAAATTTGCCGAGTTAGTGAAGACTGTTGTTGAAACCTCGACAATGAATGCGTCAATGATCAGGCTGGACAGTGTGCCAGGAACGTGACTATTTAGTCTTCTGGTTCTGGAGAAAAATCTGCATGTAATTGACTGTTTAATTGGATTTGAATAAAATGGAAATTGCCAAAATAATCAACTGCTTGGTGTGTCTGCGTTAGCTGAAGTTTTGTTAGCAGTCCTTTATTATTATTGTTTGGGTTTAATGGACGTTTGTTAAAAAATAGAAGAGTAGTAAGACCAGCAGTGGAAAAAACAGCAAAGCATTTAAATAACGTTTTTGTGAAAGAAAAATTTAGGAAAGTTTTTAATAAATCCATGAGAATTTGACATAAAGTATTTATGCGAACCTTTCATTGCTCACCGAACGTTCTGAGCCTACAGGTCTTCGATTCAAAATGCCTGCGATACTTTTCATTTATAAATATTAGCACGTATAGAACTTGCTAATCGTGCAACCAAAATATCTAATTATAATATAAAACAAAAAAATCAGTTGAGTTGAGTCCAGTATCACCTATTTGTTTGTCAGACCATTGTATCCCTGAGACCATTTCTCCTTCGCATTATTTTGCCTCCTAATCTTGCATTGAATAGAAAATTAGCAGATCTTTTCTAGTTGAAAAAGATCCAATTAATCTGCTTCTTTTTTTCTAGGTTTCTTTTCTGTTAGTAGTAGGGACTGTCGATACTGATCTTCCTGAAAAACTTTCCTTTCCCTCATCTTCTTGGCATATTTTATTAACACGGTTTGCAGTGAGTGTTCATATATTACACAGAGTCCGTTGCAAAACATTGCCATAATCCCGTTATTAAAAATAAAATCGAAATCATCCGTTTCATAACAAAGAACTGATTAGTACCCAAATAGCATATTAATATGGCCAAATCTCGGACTGATTTTTTTCCCAAATAATAATCCGCAGTCACGACATGACCCACAATTGCAGATGGTTATTTGAATATGTGATTGTTTTTGGCATCAGCAACAACTCGCCGAGTGTTTGCGTGTTGAATATAAGCATTATACCACTGTGCTCGTCCGCATTATTTGAATATAAATGGTAAACGATTGATATAAAGTGCCCTGGCGTTGATGGGCATTTTATGCAAATCTAACATTTAAAATATAACAATGTAGATTTTTTCAATTTCATCATCTTCGAACGTTCGTAGTGAAACGTAATAATGAATAAATTAATAAATACATCTTCGTCCCGGGGATTCTGTTTAGTCTGAAGGGCAACTAAACGGCTAATTCCTAGACTCCAAAGATTCGCAAATTAAGGAAAGTTATGATGGACAAAGTCGCATAAACAGTCCGCATATATGGACATTTTGCTATGCACGTCTCCGTCGAAATAACACTATATTAAAGGTTTTATCTAACACGACCAAGTGCTAAAAGCTAGCCATTGCACATACTTTAAAATTTTCCGTTATCAAGATTTTCATTTCGGAGTCATTCTCTGAAAATATTCGCCATAGAACTTCTGGGCTACTTTACATTTTGCTCATACTTACAACTCTCGATTAACCATCCTCAAATTTCAGTTAAATAAGTTTTTGTGCCCAACTAAAATTGACTTGATCGCCCATCTTGCCATTGGTAAAAATGTTGATTTTAGTTTCTCCTCTCGATCTTATTGCCGATTTTTTTTGTGGTAATCCTTGCTGATGGCTTGTTAACGATGAAAGCGTTTAGACGATTAAATGTGCTCACACTTTACCACTTTCATCAAATTAAGTTGTTAAAACAAGGCGGAAGACGTTCAGAAACAGATCATATTTACGAAAAATTTAACATCAATTTATTCGATTTTGATGATTTAATAAAATATGCTTTAATTGCCTGATTTATCAATTTTGGCCCGTTTTTAATTAATTATATCAGCAGTTAAAACTAATTAAGAAAGTTTACGATGACGAAGGCCATAAAAACTAAATAGTTTGATAACTGGATACTAGAAATTTCATACTAAGGTCAAATAATTTTTAAATATGAAATAAAAACAGCTGGGTTTTTGTGGTCATTGCTTGAAATGGAAATTGGTGAGTTTTTCGAATTTTTAGACTGGCATGGAAAAGACTTTCAACTTTCCCACCACTGTCCCAGTCAAAAGCATAATATTATAAAAAGCTGCTTCTGAAGCCAAATGAATCTGGGAACGCAAGAAAAAGCTTGTCTTGCGGTCCGATTCTGCCAAAAAGAATATTTCCATTAAGGAAAACTTTTCAGAAGGATTTAGCCAAAGCGAAATAACACTAAACGTTAACTTAAGAGTGAAGGACACAGCCGGAAAAAAATTCAGAAAAACTAGAATAATTTTGCAAACTATTAAATTTTCTAAGTAAACGAGTGAGTCTAATTGCGTCAGATTGAGGATTTTTGAGGACAACGACTTACACAAGGTGTTTCTAAAATAAGTAAATGTCCAGTGGACAAACAAGGCAAATAGTGAAGATCTGAGTGAAATAAACAAACAAAAAATAAACGTTACGCAGGCAAATTTGTCTGAACTTTGGAACTGGATAAATTCTTAGAGTGCTTAGAGCGATTTCGCTTCGGTTCGAAGCGTTTTTGATTCCCATTTTTTTTTGTGGGCCAACGTTTTGGTAAAAATTGGGCATCTTAGAGCAATTTTCTATGGGCAAATGAAAAATGTAAAATTGCGGAAAATTTGGCATTCTTGTAGTTGGACGTTTTTTGGGTTTCAACACCGAAAATGTAAAGATAAACCAAATGGTGCAAACTGGTTTTACAATTTTTATGCCATTATTTCTATTTATAGAGTGGTCTAAAATATCAACTTTCTGGTTTTGCAGCGATAACTTTTCTGCTGTTGCTGCGATTTTCATGATCTAGAGCTGATGTTGAAGCTTAAAATTCATAGGCAATTCAACAAAAATTTGGCATACATAGTTAAATGAAAAATTACCCGAATAAGAAATGTTCCTGAAATTTGTGATTCTGACATATGAACTTTCAACTCAAGTGAACACTCACTTCGTTTTCAAATATTTCATTGATTCATGCCACTCAAAATATCGATTCCTTTTTATGAGATATGAAGTTTATAACGGTGCTAAAACGGAAACTAATAGAACAAAAATTGCATTAAATAACGCTCCAAACAGAAATCTCGACCGCAGCAGTCAGAATTTATCTGCTTCCAAAGCAAGTCCAATTTTGTCAGTCTAACGTTGACTTTGTTGAGCAGTTTATAGGCCTCCAGAATGAGGTAGAACTCATCAAAAATGTGGCTCAAAAGTTGACTACAAGCTTTTCAACATCTTTTATAACGTGCATGTCTGAAAATCAAATAATCTTAAGTAATCATTATATATTTCCATTTGTAAAGTCGCTTGACCCTTGCTACTGGAATTCAGTTTAACCAGCCAAATCGTTTTAGAATGAAGAGGAAATTGCTACTTTTGTTGGAAATCGCCTGTACCTTTTTTTTGGACTAATTCTGATACTCTAATATATAGACTAATACTGATACGAAATTTAGCAAAAGATCCATGACATGGGAAGGCAATCTTTGAGAGCTGAGGCCGATTTTGTAGTAAGATTTTTTCATAAGTTGCTTCGTCCTTCGTGAAATTGGCAAAATATTTCAGGCACTGCTTATGAAATCTTGAATATTCTATAGGTATATAAAACAAATAAAATAACAGTTTGTTCGTGTTGTCTTAATGAAAAAAGCTTTGTTTTTGTCGGAAATTGTTGTGAAATTGTATAGAAATTTGAGATAAGTATATGCTTTTCTCTGAAACAAGTCTAACTTCATTTAGAGAAATCGTAGAGAATCAAATTTTACCCACTCAAGTAACAAATCATGGCAACATTGAACCATATTCTAAAACGAAAATGTCCGATATCTGGACAATCCGACTTTCATTGAAGAAAATAGCCGTAAAATCGACTTGGACATACTGGCCATTTCCCATATAGAAAGGCTTTCAGAGACTCCAATTACAGGCATACAGTTAATATTCTTCGCAGCGAAATTTACTCTTTCAACATGAAAAACTTTCTGATGAAGTCTTTTCTTCTGAAGTTCACATCTACTGAGTACCCTGCATATGCTTTTGATCTCTTCGCTGAGATAAAACTGTCATCAATGTGGTTATAAGAAAGACATTTTGAAAGAGTTTGGTACAACCAAATTGCATTGAGTTGGCTACAATCAAGCATATTTTGAAAACATTTTTGGCCGTTCTCGAGTGCGTTAAACCGATTTTCCGAGAACGTCCTACGCCTCTATTTATGTCCGTGGCGGTCGGTGTTAATTGGGCCTATTCTGCAATTTTCAGCGCCTTCGATAGCATAAAATAGTCCGTAATCATATGTAAATTGATACCCGCCGGTCGCTGTTTAACAAAGGGTGCACAACTGCACCGATCGTGCTCTCGCTCGATCTACAAATTATAACATGTTCGTACATGATCTTATGGCTTTGAGAACCGGCACACCGCAAAGTAAGATCTTAACCTGGTTGAGGCGGGGCTCCAGAATGCACTTGGGAAGAACAGAAGAGTATTTTTGTTTGAATTTTAAAATCAGGTTCACATAGAACGAAGATTGTTTATAAATAGTGCCACACCTATTCGAGCCAAAGGTTTTAGTGTGGTTTTCACCACACACCGGCTTTCCGAGAAATAATTACAAGCCCAAACCAGCCACTGAAACTCGGTTAAATCTTCTTTGAGCCAAATAAGGCCTTCGACTCGGTCTCGTTGCCAATGTATGTTTTTGTCACATAATCTCAGTAGGCTGACAAATGCTGAAATCCCTATTGGATTTGCCTTAGACATGTTTTATTTAATTAATGAAGTACCTGGTCGCGGCGGTACCCAGTCGTCACGTGTAATCTTTGATATTTAAATGGGTGCCGCGGGCACAAAGCGCGCCTGCTTCGACTGGAATTTTTATGTACGTCCTGGGGACTGCAAATCTCCCTAATTACTGCACTTTTGTTACGAACACACACACTGGTAAGCCACATGATTTATATCGTTTGCATTTCAACACTCGTTTCCTACAAATTACTCTCTTCCTTGCTTCTGTTGCACTAACATTATATCGGCGAACATTTCAGCTCTCTTCTATCACTTCGGGTGCCTAAGTAAAGGATTGATTAATCCCGATATACCAAAGAGTGTCTTCATTGTTATAGCTATCGATTTTCGTGGTTATGGTTGATGGAATCACGTTTTCTGGTTCAGCAAAACATTAGGCCAAGATCTCC
>NW_026018641.1:0-16968 GCF_020466585.1 Dendroctonus ponderosae | reverse complement strand
TTAGTAAACAAAAATGAAATATGTGGAGCTCCTAAAGCAGATAAATTTGCTTGATTGAATTGAAGCTTCAAGATTTATTTATTTTATAAAATTGTATTCAATAAATAATACTTAAAGTGATACAATGCTAGCGAACGTTTTGTATAAATTAGCAAATATTTACGCAGAGCAAATTACTGTATTTATATCTAGAATATTTTCTTAATGTAACAACTACTTTTTGTAACGATTTCAGTTGGTTTTAGTATCGTCTTGTTTAGCTAAATGACTCACCATTCGACTTCTCTTATTCGGTTAAAACACACTTCTCCCCTATTTGACTTTCATTACTAGGCTCAATGTTTTCCATGACACGTTAATTTCAGTTTATGATATGTAAATCGTTTTTAATTAAAAAAAACCATGATTTTGCAGAATATAGTTGCGTTAATATAGCTTTCACGAATCATCCTTGATTGATTGATCAATAAAGCCACGAGGAAAAATATGGGGGGATTTGGACGTTTCATTTCGAAGGACTAATGAATTTATCATGCACTCCTTTTCCGATTAAAAAGAGACCGAACAAATAATGCACAAAAATCATGAAAAAAATATGATTTCAGGCTCAATTATGAGGTTTTGGAAATTTAAAGTCCATTATATTTTGTATAAACTGACTAAATTTATACAAATCCTTCTTAATGTAAGACTCAATTCTTATGACTGAGACTATCTGAGACTTAATTCTTATGACTTCTAACCAAACATCTAATGACTAAATGATATGATAATAAACTTCAAGAATTATAAGTCATTGGAAATTTGAAGTGTTCTTTGGTCCATTTAGTAATAAATAATGAATGGTACTGTTAGAAAACTTTCTCAACTGATTACTTTCTATTTCAAATTCAACGCTTTCCGATTATGCCTTTTTCCATTTTGAGTGCTAATGCGGCACTACATTTTCGATACCAACAATTCAATTATATCGAAAAAATTTGGCGCCTATCCCAAGAGAACGTTCATTCACCTACCCTCGTTTCAAAATTCATTTCACTTGCTTCCCAACCATAATGGAGCAAATTGACCATTGACGTAGACCGACCCTGTATAAGCTTCTAAAGGGCATTCCCGAGGGAAGCAGCTCACCCCAAATAAATGCCGGTTTTCTCTAGATATTTCCCTTACTGCATATATTCCGATAGCCTGGCTTCGACAAATCAATCTTTTATCTGATTGCCCGGAAGGTGAATCATCCAATGTTGTTTATAGAAAAAGCTCCATGCAGTTTCAGATAAACGATTTTGTCGCATAAAATAACATCAATTTTTGAGCTCTGCGAAAAGATTTAAAATAAAGTGTGAAGCTAATATTTTAAACTCCATTTCGGGCAGGTCATGTTATCGTTGTAGTGTGCTTTGATGTCGGTAATGCACCCTTTTCGGGGTGTTTTATTTTATTTCTTTTCTGCAATCTGACGTGTAACATGGGGTGATATGTTTGACACCGAATATCTTTGCAAATAGAATGAAAGGGATTCTGGCCAAAATAAGTCTGTGTACAGGGAAGCAGATTAATTGGCTTAAATTGTTTGCAATACCTCCTCATACGCACTCTGGAAATAAAAGGGTTAAATTATATTTGCTGACGCACAGATCCTCTTATATTATATGTAATGGTGAATATTTAAATACCATACAAATATGCAGTTTTATATGTAAGTTCATTGAGTTTACAATGCCAGGAAAATACAGCAGAACCTTGAAATAAATTCAATAATTTGTCATACTCCATATGTTACAGAATATAAGCCTTTTATTTACTAGTTAGCACCAAATTAGTCACAAATATATTGTAAAATGTAATCCTTTCGTAATTCAAATTCCGGTAGGTAAAAACTGTGTCTGTTATTGCATGTTATTTTAACCGCGTTAAAGTCAGAAATTTTTTTGAATAAGTTTCAGTTTTACATGGCACAATTGCTCTACTTCGAGGTCAGACTGATCTAAAAAGGTTCCGTTTAAATGTCATTCGACTAGTTTTTTACCTCTGATTGTTAGAAAGTATCGAATAAAGTCGAAACTGTATAATTGATCAGAACGATTGGATCTCATAAATTGAGGTTTAAATTGATCGGGGAATATAAGGCACATAATTGCATTTAAGTGGATTCCTTGAAAATCAAACAACTTTGCTTCCACAGTATCGTGTGAGCTTAATAATTTGACAAAAAACTGAAGAGCTTTAATAGAGAATGAAACTACTTCAAATGGTATAAGATACCCAACTATCAAGGCAATTATAATAATAGATTTAGAGGCGTTTTAACATAAATAATTATATCAGAATTTAAAAAATCTCAATTTGTTCGTTTTAGAGCTGCTTGAAAATTTTCTCTGATTTCCAATAATCGTTGTTCACGTCTATATTGGCAATACATTTATTTTTTATTGTGCGTATTACTTGCATAAATTAAAAAACAAATCTATTTAGAACATTAATGTTAATATTGCGATATATTAAAAGCGGTTATCAATTGAGCAAGTCTTGCGCTATCATATTTTTATTGAACTTTATTTAATCAACAATATCAAAACTGAAATATTAAACTTATAGGTGGATAAAGGTGTTATTGGAGTTTTTGTCATAAAAAAAATATAAATGATTATCTTCCATATTAAATTGCTTTGATTATTTCAATCCCTGCAGAGGTATTTAATTGCCTTTAAGTAAGTTATAAAAGTTAAAGCATAAAAAAGATCCACACAGATTAAACTTTGTAGTCTACTTTTTAAGCAGGTGTATGTCTGGGTTCAATCAGCAGGTGTCTTGACCAGCCAATGATTTACCACTTTAGTTTTTCTTCGGGCTATTAAATTACAAAAGTCATGCCGGTGTCTCTGATATTCCGGTATTTATAGCGGCTTTTAGATCGACAATTGCCCGACTGGTAACTTTTAAATATTAGATAACCTTCAAGAAAACGACTCCTTAATTGGAAGACAATTATATTTAACTACCGAAGGGTGCTATCAGGCGACTATTTGTCAGAGACAAGCTTAATGGGGTAATTTTGGTTTTCTATCAGTTATTTATTGGAATTGTTTTGGTTCGATGACTTTCACATCGAAATTGGTTAGGTAAATAACTCAGGAAAGGGATTATAATCGGGTTTTTATATATAGTTTATTGGAACATTGAAGGCGTAGAAAGCTTGTTTTGAACTATGGAACCAGTTTATAAAAACTAATCTCAAACAGGAAACATCTGAATTAAACTGAAGTTTGCATTGTGTTGAAAACCAGTCTGGTGGTTAATATAAACGAAAACCTTCTTCAGTTCAAAATGACTCCCGAATGTCTGCAAGATTTAAAGCACCCTTTTGGTTTTATCTTACGAACACCCGGGCGTTGTTTATGGGGAATTTTTCTATTTGTTTTGCCGACAAGGACCCTTAACACGTTCAGCGGGCTCAGGATACGACTTGAGGAATTTTATCAGAAGGATTCAAGAAATGTATGCCAACGCGTGAACTGAATATTTACTTGGCATCGTGATTTAGCTAGGGTTGGTTATCTTCTATCTTGAAAAGACTGAGAATATTCGAATCTGTAAAAAAACCTTTCCCCAGGAAATATCTTTATTTAGAGATTTGCAGGGGTAACATAAAACCACTCGCTGCTTGGGTAATCAACAAAAGTAACTATGTGCTAAAACATTTCAAATTACTTTTCCTCACGTGTTACCGTTGATTACGTATGGAACGGTCTAATTTCCAGTTCTCTTAGATGCCTAGAAGAGCAGTCAAATTAAAAATTTTCACAATTAAACTCAGTTCAGATGATCTCATTTTGCGAATTAAACTGAAAGCAAAACACAACTTGAACGTTGCTATTAACTTTCGACTTATATTTAAAAGTTCGCTTTCATTTTCAGTATTTCAATTCAGCACTTAATTAGTTTCAGAAAGGCACAATATTCCATGCGCCTGATCACTACTTTTAGTTAGAGCATAATTTTACATTCAACTTAATTTTCTTACGTAGGTCGTGGTTATCTATTGAATATCTATGCTTTATTCAACTTCAACCATAAACTTATAATTATTATGCTTACGAGAGTAATGCTTGGAGCTAATTTGGAAACAAATGCTACATTGGAGACACAGTGTGGTGAAATTTCCGCAAATTTGTTTTATAAAGGCTGTGATACTTATAGATATCTTTACGAAAATTAAAATATTCAATACTTCATTATAAGCTTATTATTTTTTTCCAGTGGCGCCCCTATACTTAGCTTAACTAACACTTAACTTAATATTCTTAGAGCAACAAATCTTGAAATAAAACATCTCTTAACTGCCGCGACAAATATAATGTTAAATGACCATGCAGTTACCCGTCAAAAATGCAGCTTACTTAATGATAGATCAACAATCAAATAATAATTCCAAACTAAAATTCTAATTTTTGAATAGTTTTCCTTTGGAATATAACGTCAATGATCTCAATGTCTCGCATTAAAAAATTAAAACAAAACTTTAAAATGTATTTAATTAATCAATTTACTTCTACGCCTGATAATGCCTGCCTGGTATTCACTTATACAAACTGCTATAAGCCAAATTATTCCAACTCCAATAATAATGATTTCGCAAATATCCTGCTCACAATTTATCTTCGCCTGAATCACGTTGTATCAGTTACTCTGTGAAACCCAAATCGAGAAATACACTTGAAACCAAAATTTAAATGTTGGTTTCCTTCAACTCAACTAACGCCATTCAGGCCTCAAAGGATAACCCGGAAAGCAATTATGGTGATTGATGTGGCAATATCAACTCAAGTTTTATATCCACAACTTCCATCGCTTTAGATCGAACACTTAAACTGAAAAAAACTCTTATTTGCAGGAAATGAGTGGGTGGAAATGCTTTTTCTTGGCCGTTTCGGCGAAGCGGTTTCCAATAAGAAATTATCATTTCTCAACTTGAATGAACACTTGAAGATTTTATCTTGCAGAAAGCCAATCAGCTAAAATGACTTAGAAGGGGTAATAMAAATTAGAGATATAATAYTCTAAATGAAATATTTTTATAGTCGTGGCTTTTAGTACCAGGCTTACATAATAACAAAAAGTTTACAGAGCTACTGCGTCTTTGACTTTATTAAGATGCRGATTTAATAACCAATATGTTTTCCTGACATTCCCGATTTGGGTCTTTAAAAATAGGAGTTTTGTACTAAATAGATTGCATGGATCAACTTGGAACTCAATTGTTCGTTGGAGGTACAATAAATACAAAAAATATGCAATCTAATGTGAATTGGTTTTAATTTTCTAATTAATTCGCAGTAATTTCGTCAACATTGAACGTCCAATACTGAATAACAACATAAAACAATTCATTTAAAAAATAACAGACTTCTACATTATGTACCTACGTTCAGCATACATAAGTTGTTTGCTGAATTCAGAGGAAAATGTTCAGATGTGGTCATTTTCAAATATTTATTTAATTCCATGTTGACTAACACATATTTCGTAAATAAGACTCTCGCTCTCGAAATTTGCTTTTTATATTATTTCCAGTTTCTGGACCGATATCGAATAATTGCAAGACGGTTGATTTTCTTGGGAATTCGGTCTGGGCAGTGGTGAAGAAAAAGAAAAACTTTTTTAGTTACCTAGCTTTCGGCAATGTATTGTCACCTTCATCACGGTACTAATTGTTTGACCATAAGAATGCTGGGAACCCTCCAGAATACTCTGTCATGTTTTGTACAGCTTGATGAAATATTTAATCTTTTAGTCACATAGTTTGGTGATAATTTATTGGTCCTTGATTACACAAAACATTTATTCAACCATCAACATGTTTTTCTGTAGAAATAACGAGACAGACTAGACTAAATGCAAATGAATGATGAGCTGAAGGCCCTGTACATCTAATTCAGGGCCTAGATGAAAAAGAAAAGGTTTAATTTTTCTTCACCACTGCGCAGACCGAATTCCTAATAAAATCAACCATCTTCCTTTTATATTATTGTTGATTTTTTTTCTCTTTATATTCGTTCGCACCTGCTTAAGGAAACGTGTGTTCTGCTAACGCAAATCTCGGAATGGAATTGAAGGCACAATTGAACTTTTTATGTTAAGCTGTGAGTTTTAGTTTGTAGGAGTGTTAACTCAATAATAAAGCCTTAAAAAGAGATCAGGGCATTGATTTCTCATTAGAACAAATAAGTAATTAACCAGTTTAAACCCATTTATATTTATTTTTGCAGCTACCAAAAGTAGCGCTTTCAACAAGAATGGGCATTTCTTCACAATACTCGGGTAAGTCAACCATATGTTACTTGTTAGAATCAATCATCAGATTGGAAAAATGATTTCACACGAAATCAGTTTTTGGATTGTGATCGTTGATCTCGCTTTTCAAATTTATGTTTTGCTTAAATACAGTTTAAATGGATGGATCTTATGGAAAGTTTATAGATAGAGCTGAAATGGTTTATAAGAGTTAGAACGGAATTCTTCTTCAAAAATATTGGGCTTGTTATTTCATCCTGAGTTCTTCTACGTGACGATTTAGGGATTCAGAGACTTTTAGAGTTACTTTAGAAATACCCGAGCTCACCTTAATCAAATACTTGCTATAATCAAAAACATAAGCAAACGCAACAAAATATCTCTTTTAATGAATATTTTAGTAAAGGACTAATTTATCGCATTCAATATCGAGAATTCCGTTTTATTTTTAACAAATGGTAGACAGATTTAAATTACACTGAGAATCAAATCGAAATCGATATTTCTCAAACGCCAAACAACGCTCAGGGCAACCCTCTTTACGAAGGAAAACCGATAACTAAAGAGCCCAAGTTTTATAAAAAGTCAAATAGGATAAAACGCGCTCTCAAGATGGATGTCGCGCAATTTTTATAGACGGATTTCGATATTTGATATGGTTCAAGATAAATGGGAGCCGTCTTTCACGCAGGCAAATAAGTATAATTAGATCATTTTTTGTCGGATATGAATCTTGGTGAATGGTTAGGTTCCGGAATATTGCAGGAAACGAATAACGCTGAAAATTGTAGCTGAGATTGTTTGATTTTTCAAAATACGTTCAAATATCTCAACGTGTTTGCTTCCCTTTTTCATTTATAAAAGATAGATCAATATCATTTGATAGCGACAAGCTTTTACATTTTGTAATCTCACTCACTAGGCTTTTTAACTATGCTTAACACTAGTTTGCGTTTGTTGTATTTGACTCGGGGGAATGAAATAATACGAAATTAATTTAACAGTCACATGCTTTTAAGTCAAATCAATTAAAAATTTAATGGGTTTATCAAGGAAAACTGCCCCATACAAACCTATAGTCTATAAAACTTAAATCAAGTTTGAGATGAAGTGAGCGTATTGTTACCAACGTGAAAGGAAAAGAAAAGACAGATCAACAATACCTATTTAGAATAGTAAGCAAAGAGAAATACAAATTAAAAAAATTGAAGTAAAAAAAATTAAAGCTGAGCGTGCCTGTCACTTATTTGTTGAGTCAGTTCTCTTTCACTTTATCTTACCAGATAAAACATGAAATTATTATTGCTAGACTACAGAAATTATTATTATTAGACAATAACTATCCTTATTCAAAAACATTTTCTCAGTCAATTGTCGAACCAGCTTCTGTTCTCTTCAAATAACTCTACACTTAAAAGTTAAAATCAATTGAAAATATTAAATATATTTCTTAGGTTCAGCCTGCATTAAGAACTTAGCAAACAACACCAAAATCATTTAACACCTTCCTGATTTTAAGAGATATAAAATAGATGTCAGTCAATGATGAAAAAAATTGTCTCGTACAGATACAGAAAAACTAAAAAGGTTTTAAAGGTATCAATTAGAACTGAAGAAATATTACCAATTTTTAAGTCTGAAGAATTACAAGGCCGTTACTTTAAAAGAGATATTGAAAAAGTCGCTTTTTGTTTGTGCATTTAGGCATATTAATGTATTCTTTGTTGGAAACACGGATTTATATTTTAGTTGCTACTTTTATTTGTTAGCTCAACATATATTTTGTTATTTTATTATTATATTCTTCTTCTAAGGTATTAATTACGGAACTTTCTGTTATTTCATGTATTTTAAATAGTACTGAAAGTTCTTTAGCTTCTGATCAATATTGCATAGCCAGCCAATGGTTCAATTTCATTTCACTTAGAAATCATATTTGATTAAATAATTAAATAATGTTCTGATTTGTTTTACATTTTTAGTCTCATACGGTCGTCTTGCTTATTATGAAGTTTTGATATGCGAGTCGTATGAATGGAGCAACCTAAAAATGTTCCTATTTATATCTTATACTTACAATTTATTGTATCATACTTCCCGGAAAAAGTAGTATTTGTGAGGCTAATCCACGATGCATTTAATGTACAAATATAATACTTTTAAACATATAATTCAGTTCACCTAGAAACACTAGATTAATGTGATGTAATCAAAATATTAAATTGTGGCACCTGCCTGAAAAATATTAAAAAACTTTTCGCATCCTCAACTTCAGGTAGCCGCATTTCGCTCTACGGTAATAGAAATTGCGAAAATATAAAGCCTGAGCTAATGTTATCGCATCAATCAACTTAATGACCTTTCTGCCCATCGCTTCAGCTCTCCGTTGCCCAAACCTGTCTAACATTGCACCTAACCTGGACTCGAAATGTAAATAAATGAGTTTAGACCCGTCCGAAAATAGTAACCATATACTTATCGACCTCATTTTTTTCCAAGGCCCTAAACTTGTTTTAGAAGGGATCTTGAAAAATTGAGAAAACACTGCGGTCTACAAAAAGTAGAATAAAATCAAGTTTATAACTAAACAATAGAAAATGAATGTTATTATAACATTAGTAAACAATTTGCTTGTTACGAATAGTAGAAATGTTGTGTCAAGAACATACAAAACGTAAAAACCCAAACTAACCCAAACTAAATTTATAATTGTAACGTAAGTCATAAGTAAAATCCTTTCGCTTTAGTCTGCTCTTTTGGTACTTAATATCCTACGCTCATATAAAACGATTCTTCAAATGCTGAACAATGGTACAATTTATTTTATTTTAATTCTATTTCAGCCTTAACGTCGTCTATAAAATTACTTTCAACATACCAATTTTTTATATTCTAATTTAGCATAAAATGAGAAGTGACTAGTATGAAAGTAGCAACTAGCAAACTATACACCCATAATTTAATTTTGCTCAAAGTAAAGATTCTATATCTGTTTTATTCGGTTTGAATTTATAGCTGTGATCAACTTTCTGTTACTTTTCTCGTTCTTTTTATTGCCGCATTAAAACAATTAGAACCAACATTTTGGAAAGTTAAGTAATGGCAATTATAATTGGCAAAGTAAAATATCCTCATAGAGAATGCAAATCTCGCTCATTCAAAAAATGCACAAGATCCAAAAACTAAACCTATCTAAACCGAGCGTAACTAAAAAGTTTGAATAGGGTTTTCTAGAAGTTCTTTGGGAGTATCATTAAAACGGGCAATATAATACTACTTAAGTTAAGCACAGGAAACTTTCAAGTTGTTAATGGATTGAATATCTTTCAAAGGAATTTTAGCCCTAAAGTCTTCTTTATCTCAAATGCCAGGGAGATTGAACAATGCTAAACTGAACAAACGAAAATATTGTTGTTAGTTAGTATACGGATTGGGTGAGAAAACCACTTATGTCGGGTAAAATTAATCGGTGATCTTGGAATAAAACATTCAAATTTATCTTTTAATTCTTACGATTCGATTTTTTTCGCTCAAGTAAACGATGCTTCAGTCACTAAATCAGAAAATATTTAGTGTGTTTCGAAGATCGACTCGAATTAGCATATATTTGTATTCAAACCAATAAGCTTTATATGAAAATGTGGAAGATATATCTTAAATTCGGTACATCAAGGTAGTGTTCTGGAAATTTAATTCGAAGTTAATAAAAATTTTGAAGAATTATTACAGGAGGCAGTGAAGTTTTCTCTGTTCTTAAAAACTAATTCAATTATTATGTAAATAAAGAGCATTTATATTTAATTTAGCCTCATTAGATTTAATATCTGGAGGCATCACAGGTGTCAAATTTGTTAAAGTTAAAAATTATTCCTTCTTTAGTCAGGAATCGTATTTGTAACCCCTGGTTTCGGCTACATACTAGTGTTGTTTTTCGTTCTCTGATGAAATCTGTGTATGTCTTTTGCTTGTTTGTTTGAAAACCCTATGATTTGATTGTCAGTTAGCTGAGATCTTTTATCGTACCAGTTTATATTTTTATAAATAGTTGATTAATTATTCTGAGCGTAAAATGCACTTTTTAAATAGTACTGCTGTTATACACAATATTGCTGCTGATTAAATTTATAAATTATATTTATCTAGTGTCATCACAATCAACCGATTTTAATTAAATAAAATTTCAAATAGCATTTCGCTCAATGTTTGTTCCCTAATTACCCAAATGCGTGCCATATAGCTTTATTTATTCGAACTGTCAGCCTTTCACCTAAAAACACGATTTATGATAAAATTAACCATTTTATTCCAGAATTGCAAAGATATAACAAATGAATGAAAACCGCCAGAAATTCGGGAATAATATAATAGCGTTTGAAACAGGAGAGGCGGTCGCCACGCTATATATGCCAGCTAATTTGATTTATTGAATAAATTTCAAATAATTTTATTTACGATTGTTACTGTAGGTAAATGCATATGAAACTCCCGGCTTTGATTTGTTGTAGTAAATATTAGCTGTTTTATTAAAAAGTTTGTTTTGTTTCGATTGTAACTCTATTAATCAAATCTTCAATATTTTTGAGTTTCATGAACCTTGCACAAAATATCTTTAAGTTTGAGATCTCACTTTCAACACTTTTAAGAAGTAAAGTGCAGTTAATCTGGGTGGCATGTAATCTAGTGGCAGGTCTAGAAACGCGTCTCCACTGTATAATTATGTTTGATTTACCTCAATTCAGGTGAATGTATTAAAAATACTAAGAACGGTCTAAATCCACATTACTTACATAAAAATCTTAAATTACAAAATCTTAAATAATAAAAAATACAAATCTCTTTAACAAAATTGATTGGAGTTTCTTCATTGTTTCGTACGGTGATAAATTGATTCTCCTTGAAATCCATATGCCCCTCAATTTCTGGATTTTCTCTATTTCCAAATGAAATCGCATTTTTGGTCAACAAGAAGTACACCAAATATGTAGAAAACTAAGAGGCCATCAGCGATAGATTAATTAGAATATAATTTCAGTCCAAACCAGTTAAACTTCATATTATCTAGGTACATATATATGTACCAAATAAATGATTACTTAGATGACGAAGTGGAAGTTGAATACAAAAAACTGGAAAGAGTTATTTTGAACATTCCGCAAGAGGACCTCCTAATTGTAACGGGTGATTTCAATGCGATGCCCACATAACAAATGTTGTTGAGAAATGTGGATTGGGCGAGAGAAATAATCGCGGTGAAAGACTTATCTAGTTCTGCACAAATAATAATATGACCATATCAAACACAACATTCAAACACCATTCTCGATGTCTGTGGGACGTCACCATCGAAACATGGACATCACCATCGGGCTTACTATAAAACTAATGGATCTGGCTCTTGTTAAGACTAGTCGAAGAAACGATACGAACTTCCGGTCCTTCGCTGATTGAAGGATACTCAGATCAAACATGGGAAGCGCTCAAAACAGTGGATTGTGTCTTGTGGCAGCAAAACCACAAATCCAAAACCGATAAAGGAAAAAACACTGGATGACGGAAGGAACAATCTGCTTAACACATGGCCAGAGAAAGCTGAGCCTGTCCAGAACTATTACCCCGGAGAATTAATGGGCTCTTGACAAAGAAGTTCAAAAATCCTGTAAAAACGACAAAAACCAGCACATCGCAAGAGTATGCCAAGAACGTGAAGAACATGCAAAAAAACAAATAAATCCGACGAACTATAGGATACAGTAAAATATTTGTCTTGAGAATTTAAGCCGCAAAGACAAATAGTTAAAAATGATAACGGGGAGACAATAACAGATGCCAACAACACATCAGAGCTATAGAGACAATGCGAAAAATTGTTTCTACTCATAAAGCCGAAGACCATGAGTTACCAAAAATGGATGAGGTAGAAGAAAATCCCCCAATCTTCAAAGCTGAAGTAGAAAAAGCCATAAACCTAAAAAACAACAAATAACCTGGCAATTATGGCATATCCGCTGAAACAATAAAATGTGGACGAGTGTGGTGTTGATGCAATCCACAAAGTGTGTGTTAAAATTTGGCAAACTGGGGTATGGCCAAAAGAATGGCGTGAATCGGTGTACCTGCCGTTACACAAGTAAGGCTCTTTTACAGGCCGCAGTAACTAGAGAACAATAACGCTTATGTCACATGCAAGTAAAATTCTACTTTATGTCATAAACAAGGGTTTAAAACCTTTTCCACTTCCACAGACTCCCGACGAACAGACAGGGTTCATGCCCGGAAAGGGAACAAGGGAACAACCTTGAAAAGGAAGGATTTGTCTCCTGAAAGGAAGATAAATAATAGAAAAAGCATATGAATTTAATGTAAAAACTTACTTGTGCTTTGTCGACTGCGGCATGCATTTGACTGAGTAAAGTGGGAGAAACTGCGGCTATCTTCGAAAACGTTGGAATGCCAAAACATATGATTATCTTGCTTAAAAACCTTTAAGGCCGCGGCTGCGGGAAGGTGGAAGTCAATAAAACGCTTTCTAAGTCGTTTAGCTCAAAGTGCGGTGTAAGACAAGAAATACCGCCTTGTGTGTCACCGACGCTCTTCAATCTCAGGCGTCTCGTCTTCATCAAGGGGGTTTAACCATAGGAAGAAAAAGAATTAGTAACCTTAGATACGCAGGTCACGGAAATCATGATATAGTTGGACAGGCTCAGCAGAGAACAAGGTTTTGCGTTGAACAGAAAGAAGACGCAAATTATGATAACAAGACTGTAAGGTTTTCAATCACCTATTACAAACAAGGACTGTTGTGACGAAGAAATCGAACGCAGACTGACCATAGCACGTAACTCAACAATAAAACTAACTCGAGGATGGAAACTCTCTGCCATATCTCAACGCAACAAACTGAATTTGTTAAACTCCTTGATCCTTCCTATTGCCTCGTATGCCTCTGAGACCTGGACTTTGAAAATGGCCAATCGAAGGATGAGAGACGCTTTAGAAATGTGGGCCTACATAAGAATCCTGCGAATCTCATACACAGAACATCGTACTAACGTGTAATACGGTATATTTAACACATTTCAAGAGCACGAATTGGATGGAAAAACTTATTATATAGGGAAAAATAATTGCACACGGTTTGCAGAAAGCTTCTTTTGCAGCTCAAGAGGATGGAGAACCACGATCTGAGGAATTGAGACATGATGTCACCATACTCTCCCGGGAGTAAACGGACAGGAGAGAGAGAAATTAATATTCTTATAGCTTCAGTAAAATTATTTAGCAATTTAAATGTTGGTTTTTTCCATGTCCCGTAAATGTTGTATCTCTTTGAATATTTTCTTATGATACTAATTAGATTGGGTTTACACAACTCAGAGGAAACAAAGGAACAATAATTTCTCAATCGTTTTGAACGGTGGTATTAGTAAAGGCGTAAATTTCAATTTATATACTTTTTTACTTAATCATATATCGATTCGAGTATTCGCTCTGCAAACATTGCTTTAATTAAATTTACGATGCCTACGATTTATTTCAAATATGTTCAGAGTATTTCTGTTTTCGCTGTATAAAATTAAAATGCTCTTGTTAAACTGCAAAATAATTGTTAAATCCATACAAACATTTGCCTCTATTCTATTCAAACACCCATGTTTTACAAGGGACACAATTTGGTGACCGGACTTTTGTTTTCCAAACATGTTGATGGATTTTATTTAACAATCGAATATATTGACGTTTATGAAGTTAAACTGGTAATATTTAATAGATTAGTGTTCATTCGAGTCACCTCTTTTACCGAAAGCTGCAACTTACTAGGCGCACAAATTAAGTTAATTTGATTAGCCCATCCCCAAAGGAAAACAAATCACAATCGTTACGGGGGTCCACGATGGAATGACTAAACATTTGTTAGTCCGAAATTGACGTTATCACGAAATTATATTGGGTTTGGCATCAGTCACCCCGCTGCTCCTGCCTGGATATCATAAGAGATCTATTTGAGCAATATATTTTATAGACGTAGGAGCGGATGTAGAGGTAACTCAACGCTGGATTTCGTAAGGCTCAGTACATATGCAGATACAGGATTAAGTTTCCCGAATAAATCGAAATACACCGAAAGAGTAAATAAAAACAGTTGCAACGCCTCATTGCTTGCAAATGTTTGAAACGCATTTCGCAAAAATTAAAAGTAGCTACTTGAAGTCTCCAAGCCGAAAGTACGGTTCAGTGTTTAATGAACTTTACTAAGTTATTTTTAACTTAGCAGGTTGAAGCGGTTTTCTCTCAGATTTAGGCATTTCTGAAAGAGTTAAGCGCACTATTTTATACTACACCTAGTTTAGTTTTTGAGTTTAAATTAATTTTTTTACTTGCAACGTATGCCGGTAGTGACTTAAAATTAGCGCCATGCATTTGGAGATGTTGCAGAAATGTCAAAAAATAAAAATGATGAAATACTTAGAAATTCCCAAAAAAGAAATCAATAATTTAGCAACAATGCCGTAATGATAATTAGTGGTTTATTGTGGATATAATCATTAGTACTAGCATTTCATCTATTTTCTTCATACCATTACTTCATGCAGAGTTACAGGAAATATCTGCGAAACTGTAGGTTGCTTGCCTATGCCTTCTTTTGGTAGGAAGGTGTGTTTTTAGTCAACACGGTTTCCATCGTTTCTCATGAGTGCTACCGTCAGTATTCTTCCGCAATCAATCATTATTTTTGACTACAGGTTGTGCTGTGTTTTTAATTAAAAAATATATAGAATCGTAATCTTTCAAAATGTAAGTTGATCCTCCTAGGAATTTTTTCTCCTAAAAAGGATTTTCCTTCTTTTGAGGAGGTTTTTCATTGTTTTATTTATTAGTAATTTGGTACAGTACATTAAGCAGTTTGAATTCTTGCATTTGTTGTTCATTTTTTATGTAAATTTTTTTACGTTTTGCGTCAAATTTGATTTTTTTTGAATAAATTGGTAAATAACGTTTTATTACATTTAAAAAATTACGAATATACATAACTCAGTATGTTTATATCATATTATTCTTCCAGAAACAACCACAGTGCATTGACAATTATTTCTATTTTGAAAAGAAAAGACAATATTCTGTTGGAAAAATGCATTCAACCCAAAGTCACATTAATTTATAGATCTTTAGAAGTTTTTAAATAATGGCAAAACAAATGTATTTAACAATTGTTTTATGGCAATTTAGAATGTTCCTTTGGTTAACGTCTTTTCGGCTAGATTAGCTGAAATTATACAAAGCCCTTCGTAATGATATTACTGTTTAATTACGAGTTTAAAGCATGCATTTTCACAATTTATTTCTCATTCTACCACAGAGTTGTGCTATTTTGCATCTGTATAATGAATTTAAACTGACTAATGGAACCCTAATTTATGCAAATGGACAAAAATACGAAATGGCCAGTGATTTTTGTCATGGTGCCGGGCATGCACTTAACATTAAGGTGAAAAATATTAGGGAAATTACTTTCAGCGCCTAAAAGCAAACGAGTAGGTATGTGTTTAAATTAAAAATGGTGTTCTGCTATTACTTGCTGCAGACTTGTTTTACTGTGCGCTCGACCAGAAATTTGATTACCCTGCAAATTCGTTATTCGGGATTGCATTCAGAAATGGAGGGAGATTTTTATATCATCTTGGACTAATTCTTATGGATGCAGCACCGGTTAATTATTAGTTCGCACCATTCAGGAAATTAAATAGTATAGTATTATTTATAAGGTACTTCGACTTAAAGATTAATGACGTAGACAAATTCTATAGTTTCTTCCTTTACGTTTTTGAAATGTGTTTCAATTCAAAATAAGCTGTGACGGCAGCTGTTTCTCTTTTGAAGCCGTATTTCAAAGATATAATTTTTTTTAAAAAAATATATTATTGAAACATTATCTGTATTTGCACCTACTTGCAGCGCCGCAAACGTTACGATATTGCCAATAAAATTTGCGAAAAACTTAGAACATCGAAAAAAAGTGCCCAAAATATATCTTCCAACATGTAACTTATTAATTTGAATATCGAATTTTACCCAGTTTGATTCGAATTTAACCAACAGATATGCATTTGGAACAAGCAGGTTTCTTGAGTTGGCACGAAAACTGACAAAACAAGTCAAAGGAAACTTTAAACGATTTACCGCAAAACTTAAATTCGAGTCTGGAAATGCTTGCGGCTTACATAACTGTACCGCAGCATCTCTACACACAAACACAAAGGTGCAAAGTTTTGTACAAAACTTTATTGTTTATACCAAAACAACGGGAATATATTAGATTAAATTCGCATTAGCTTCTTAAACGATAATCTCACTTTAATCAAATAGTTTTACGGAAATGCAAAAAAGCAAACTGAGAATTTAAGTATAAAGGCCATGTAAAAGTAGTCAAGAAAGTTTGCAGAGATTTACTAATTTGAAAATATGATAATCGGTGTCTTTTCTTTATGGTTTAAATAACAAAATGTATTGATAATGAGATTGTGCAAATTTTATGCAATTATACAAAATTTGCTCGTTTGGGATAGCTTGAGTTTTTACCAATTTAAAACGTCATGCTATGCAACAATTTACTTCTACAATGATATATCGTTATACAGGGTGTCCCGTAAGCTCCTGATCAAAAGGGTACTGCTATAT
>NW_026018640.1:0-17905 GCF_020466585.1 Dendroctonus ponderosae | reverse complement strand
GTATTTTGATGCACGAGTTTAATTTTTATGAATATTTCCTGAGTAAACAAAGTTAATGTGGATTCATTTTATTTCTATTATATTTTATTACACTTTTAATTTTCGAATATATATCGAAATATTCTAATTAATTTTGATTCCCTTTCACGCCTTATTTAAAGCAAGACTTGAAAAATTCTTGCTGTCAGTCCAAGACTGTGTGGAAGAGCAAGATTAATACCAAGCAAATATTGATCTCGGTTTTGCTTTGCTCCTCAATAACGGAGAAAATAATGTGAACGGTGGATCTACATAATATTTTTTTAATAAGGCACGTTAAAGATGAAGAACAAACATTAAAGAAAATCTTTAAGAGAAACAAGTCCGAGTTTAGTAGAAACCTGTACAGTGACTCATGAAGAACAATAAAGAAACCCTGAAAGTGAATAAAAGTTAATGTCGTGATTTCATATGTAAAAGTTCCCAGATTTGTTGACAAATTATATATCAATAGCTATGTTAAGAAGGAAGTCATGAGAATTTTTAACCAATGGAATCATGAAACAATCTGCTTCCAATCGAGCAAATATCGGATTTCTAATATTCCGATCGAGCAGATTGGAATAAGTTAGTATTGAAACCGTTTTTATCAATTGCCTAAGTAGCATTCGATGCTGTCCAGTTTTAAACTGGCAGTTCGCTAAACTGCTGCCGCAGAATGAGAGGAAAATTCTTGCAAAATCTGGCGTTTATTGCATTTCAAATGCTTTGTTTCGACCGAGACTAGCAAATATCGGGGTATGTTTTCCAAACACCGAATTGATTTTCATTCGAAAACTGGCTTTAAAGCTTGATGCGCACACACACATAGCCGAGTTTCCTGTTTTAGCAAAATAAGTTCTTTTTAAAAGCGTTCCTTCCTCGTTCAGACGAAATTGAATTTGGCAGTATTATATTCAGCATTTTCATTTTGCATGCATTTTTCAAATTTCTAGCCGAGTCGATGTTGCAAGAGGGAACCTATCTGGGGACTGACGACGAACGGCACAAATAAAATATTTTCTCCCGTCGCATTTTGACGACATGCACATACACATGATAGGAATTCGTGTTATAGAAACTGTATTAAACTTGATCAAAGTCGTACATATAATAGTCTTTCTTTGCAGCAAAAGCGGAAGCAAAGTGCAGTAGAGCTAGCACTTTGCTGCTGATTTTTTGGTTTACAATCTAGAGTTCTTTTAAATTCTGGAAGCAAGTTGCCAACATTTTTTTGTTGGTTTGAAATCGAAATTTGGCGCTTGTTATTTCCAACATACAAAACTTCGGCAGGTTAAAAGCAAAAACCATGTGCTCTTTAGGGTTCTGCAGCTTATTATTTTCCATAGCGTCAAACAATTTTTCAATCGCTGTAAGCTTTCATCACATTTTTCCTCCGAGTAAATCATGGCCATATCCAATGACCTCTCATCCAATCCGGAAAAGGCCCGCTTTCACCGTGGCAAACAAAATATTATCGAGTCCATACTTACAGTTCCTAGTAGCAAAAGTCGCCACTTTAATCCACCACCTTCTTATAACTTTGCATTATGCCCGACGTAATAGGGTGAAATAGGGTAAATGCCGGAATAAATTCTGTTTAGATCCTCTTATAAAAATTTTCCATTACCTTAAAAGCTCGTCGGAAGATTTCCAGACTATTGCCGGCGAAATTTCGTCAGGCTTATACTTTTTTCGCTTTGGTTATTTTCTATAAAGGGTTTTTGTTTCTCGATAAGAAAAAAAACAGCAATGATGTGGAACGAAAATAATCAGACACAGTTGAGCTCGTTGCTGAATTTGATCAAAGAAGGAATCAGTGATTCTGGCAACTGCTGAGGCTTTGAGAGCAGCCTGTGTAGCAAGTTGGGAAAATATAAAAAAGTCGTCGAATCGAAACGGTTTGAAGCTGCCTGAAGCGCTGCTGAAACTTTTTTAAAAGCTTCTCAAGGAATGCTGTTGCATATGTTGGTAGACCATGTGCCTTTTTGCAAAATAAACTTTGGTGCTTGGAAACCGAGATCAAAAAATTCATTGAAAATCTCACAAAGGGAAAATAAATTGATTACTTTCCATTCACTTTCAAGTCGTCCCTTCGGGTTGATTTAGATTGATTGATGGAAATAGCCCCCAGAATCTTGGAAAGACACATTCCTTCAACAATTCGTGATTATTTCATAAATTGCCTGCGGAAAAAGTGCGGTCAACATTAAGACACCCCAAACGGTCCGTTGTTACACATGCAAAATTGCAAAATATCCTGGATCTATCCACCCCTCGTTGTTAGAATGGGATTTTCATCCAGACGTCAATCACAATTCCTATTGGACACCTGACACGATGTTTTATGTATGTTTACGGGGCCATAATAGATTACTTGATTGGATTATGACCCTTATATCTTTTCCAGCCTAAATAAATCATATCGCGAGCGTGATAGATTTATGCCGCGGTCAAAAGACATCGATCCAGGATCCAGGATGGGCCACCATATTTCAACTTCCACGCGTACCTCGTTAGATTGTGTACGGAGCAATTACGAATGACAGGATAAAAAATTGTGTTGCTGTTTTATCGGGCTGTAGTTTAGGTTTGCATCTGGAATCCGGGGGTGGAAAAAACATGGCCTGTGATTTGCCTGGCGGCTGTTCAAATTGGATCGATGTTTCATCCGATGAAGACAACTGGCTGTTTTACCAGACTTTCAAATATACCACCAAAACGTTTTAGCATTCATGTGTTGGATAGGCAAACGCTCAACGCGAAAGTGATATACAGAACGTGTTAAATGCAGAGAAAATGTAAAAATGTAAAAAATTATTGTAATAGACAGGAAAAAATTACTCTAATCAGCGAAGGAACGTTAAGAACTCTGAGTTAGAATCTGCAAAACAAGTCAGAATTTTGTCAAACTTTTGGGGTGTAGTGGTATGTAATAGTTCAGTTTTCAAATTTAGCTGAAGAAGAAGTTATCAGAATTCTTCTTCTAAAGGAGTTATTGGATTGAAATACAAGGTCTATTATGCAAATTTTTGTTATAAATCTTAGACCAAACATGCAGACACCATAAATGTAGGCAGTACGTCTGGGACTCATTATATAATCTGTTGTTTTTAAACCATTGTAACATTTGTTAGGGTTTTTATTTTTTTGCAGATCTCCGTTAAATGTTGCCCACAATAGTTGAGCTGGATTTGAGATTTACATTTTAGTGGTGAGTTTCACTTTTATTATACCATTTTTCGGTTACTTCTTATTATACATCGTGAACTCTAAAACAAATATTGTGTGACATCCAACAAAAATTAACATGAGACAATATCAATGTCTAGTTCTTGGCTGTTGTTATTTTTAGATATGACGATTCCGCCACAAATGCATGAAAAAATATGTTTGAAGGAAATGGATGCTCAACCTTTGGTTCTTGCATACCTACAAAGGATTGAGGACTCGTCCGCAACGTTTTAGAAACAAAAAATATTAAGAAACCTTTGTCATTGATAAAATAAGATATTATTTTATTTCATTTTTCTTTTTCTTCTTTCTTTCTCGATTTATTTCTTTCTTATGTATTTCATTCAGAAAAATTATTTCAGGCGCCTACTCTATCCTCCTACATGTGCTTAATTTCCTCACAATTTCAGTCGAAGACACGTTGATTAAATTGACTCGACTTAGAAAACATTAAATAGCGGTAATTTCAAAAACAGAAAATTCCGCAAAACGACAATAACATATTCTTGAAAATTCAAAACAAAAAAGTCCTAATCAAAAATTTAATTAATTCAATATGATGAATCTCCCACTATCCCATTGCCGATTGTCATTAAATGTTTCTAAGCTTCTTTCAGACAATTGGTTCTCACGAAACTTGCGCCATTTCGTAATCTATGGAACAAATAATGCTGTATAAATCATGGAAGTTTCATTTTCCAATCGTTAGCGAGAATTATCGACAAGAACAATGCAGCCTCGATAGTTTCCAAGCAAATAAATAGCAGATTTTCTGAGCAAACGAACATCTGAAAGCCGAAACGGCTGTAAGGATTGCATTTATTGCAGTCGGTTTTTTTGGATGTTGCAGAATGATTTAATTAGAAATGAGTAGAATTTTATTGACGGACAAACTAGAGCACGTGGGGGCATTTTAAAGACTAAAAACAAATGGTTCGACTGAAGACTCTGCGGCATTTTCTATATGTATGTGATTCTTTACGCTCAAGTGGCGCGTGATGGTTAATTATCAAGTGGCGTGAAATAAAGGCTGAAATCGATCAAGGTTGATTCACCCAACAAAAATAAAACGCAATTTCCTAAAGCTTCGAACAAAGCATTTAGTCAGAATCCAAAGTCAGGTTTAGGGTCATATAAGCTTGAAAAATTTAGCGTTCCTAGCAATAAGAGAATTGCATACATTTGTTCCAACCTGATCATTTGTCAATTTATTCTGTCGCCTAATTTGCATACACTTCTTTGCAGCACTGTAATACAATATTAGTTTCCTTATAAAGGCAAAGTAACACGAAAATGAATTATGTAGAAATGCTATTAGCTCTTACATATTTTCATAATAAAAGTTCATTATTTATTGCCCAGTTGCACGGCCGTCCAATTACTCATGCTGACAATCGACAAATCTAACATGCTTTATTCATCAGGACAATTACCTAATTTTTGGAAAGAAAACCCAACAGTACAACATGTAAAATGAGGAAATATGCTTATTTTTATTCATGAGGTAGGCGTGCTGCCCAATTAACCAAAGAGGGGATGCGCGCCGTCCAATTAATTACCTCAAAACTTAAACTGCGACCAATAGAATCAACAAGCAAACAGCGGGTCGTCTGTTTTAAGCCAGGTTTACAATTAAATCCGATGATTTATGCAGCAACCAGTATTTATATCAGCTACAGCGAGAATCGTATACATTCCATGGACGGTATGAATATTAATATGGATAATTTATGAGCATATGTAGCCTTGTTGTACTGTTGGAGTTGTTTTAATCAATTGCTTTCAAGGATCTTCGTTGTTATTTTCAATTTTACTCAGGCTTATAAATTGCCTACTTTATTCGGTTTTTGTTCGGGGAAATATTTCCCGACCGATAGAGACAAAATCCCCTAGAAGCTCGCAACTGGGAGAATGCTCAAACCCTTATAAAACCTCCCATTTGAGGCCCTAAACTAATTTCAAACCGACTGTTTGCTGAACGGAAATTTAATCAGTCACCAAATCAATAGCTCTTCATGTATGCATAATCAGAATGTAATCAACATTCCGGAAATCAACTAAATTAATTTTACCAAATGCCTATGTCCAGTACAAAGGCCTACATCATTTTCAATAAATTAAACTAGACAAAAATTTCATTGTGAAAACACTCAGATGTTTGGGGATGATCGAGCAATTAAGCCACAATCAGTTCTGGCAAACTTCCCTGTCACATCTGAGTGGAAGTTAACAGCCCCTGAAGAATTAATGCACCGCCAAAAAAAACTTTTAATTCGCCTTTCGTGCAAAAAATAATTTATCAAATTCACTCTGCTACCTGCCAATCATTAGTAGCCGGGCAGGTTAATCGATTTTGCTCCTTCTAAACGATCGGAAAAAAGTTCCCGAAGGAGAAAATTAAATTTGGAAATTAGCCACACGACTGGCAAAAGACGATTAAGTGAAAAATAAGAAAAAGTTCCTTAGGTGTTCAAAGTGCCTTTTCGGAAAAAGTAATTTAAGTTTAATGTAAACGAGGCAGCTATCAATTATGCGGCGGTAGGAAATTGATATTTGGCAGATCGCTGGAAAGGTCGCGAATTTCGATAAGATGGGAAATGAAACCCGGAAATACAAAAGGTCGCATTTTCTTCAGAACATATTTAATTGTCGCTGCCAAATTGGCAATGGTCATAATTGATCTAACATGAGAACTGCATAACGCAAGTAATTAAAGAGCTGAGTCATAAAGTAGCTTTTCTGACCTTTTTTCGCATGGGCCGACTTTTTAATAAGCATCAATTGATGACTAACGGAGTTCGTTAACAGGAGGTAAAGGAAGCCTCTGAGGTTAATTGGTTTATTATCGCTTGTCTGCAGCTTAACTTTTTAATGGGACATTTGATCTCAGATTTAATGGGGCACAAATTTTGATTTGGGCGTGCCACAGCTGTTGGTCGACATTAATGAAATAAAAAAATTGATTTTTTATTTTCTACCGCCTAGAATATGCAAACTGAATTTAAATAGATATTCACTGAATGAACCAATGGGATTTAAATGAAAAGAAGCAGCAAAACAGGCTGTAGCTTTTTAAAATCGTCGCTTAGAGCAAACACCAAGAACATTTATGCCAATTAACAAAGGAACTTTTAAATTTCTCCATAAACAAGCTGTGTTAACGCAGAAAACTTCAAATTTTGCTTCACTAATGCCCCATCAGAAAGTTGTCTATTTTGGAATTAAACATCCGTAGGTGCTTAACAGTAGTCGAACCCTCGTTTCACTCTGACCTTTCAGGAACATTTAAGTGTTGTTTTCTTCTCATTTCCAGTTCGAATAACAGAAACCTAGTAAAAAACCCATGTTTTTACGAGGGGGTTAAAGCAACTGAAATAAGGAGAAAAGGAAATGTGTTTGCTAAATAAGTTTTCTGGAATTTCTCAATCAAGTGATATTTTGATCAAATTTTCGACGACAGAAAAAAATTGCTTTAGGCGCGATGTGAATGATTTTTTTGGGAGTTTTGGCAATGTTTCGCTCCTTCGCTATCATAAATTCCAAAAATTTCCGCTCCGCACCATTGCAAATTCGCCGTGGTACGTAACAAATCATGACATACAGAAGGATTTGCAAGTAAAAAACAGTGAAAAAGTAAATAAAATCGCATAGTGAGAAATATAAAAATAGAATAAGTAACCAGTTAAGCAAGCTGGCTACGAATCTCCTTGTAAATAACCAAATTCAACGTACACTAAAACGATATCATCGGTGGGATCTTTAAGATAGATTTGTGTAAATTCCATCGGGTAAATTTTCCATTATAATGTAAATTGTTATAAGAAATGATTTATAGAGGCTAAGTAATTTAAATCCAAACCATTTACTAAATATTAGTCTATGAAGGCTTTCACGGCCGGTCAAATCACATATAGAAATGGTTTTCGGGCTTCAAAGCCGTGGTCCATGGGACTGTTTTCCTGACGTTTCGTCCACAACTGCGGTGGACATTATCAAAGGCGACTGGAAAACCTTCGTAAGAAGAAAGCGCATCTCCTGAGTTTACTGGCTTTTTTCTGCGTTGCCGTGAAACGAAAAAAATTCTATGGATTGCGGAAGTTTGAAGTCGCTGCTTGCTTGTTTGCTTAGTTTGGAAAGTATGAAGTTTTCAGACAGAAAATGCAATTGTACTGGAGCGTTATCTTTTCCCAACATTTACCAAATCTTCAAAAATCAGGTTTAACTTCGATTTAAATGAAATTTTAAAGATTTTTTGCGAAAGTGTGTCCTATACACTGCGAAATCGCCAATATCTACTTGCTTTCGGTGTAAATAAGGATTTTCTCAAGCAGATGACGCAATTTGTCTTGAAAGTTTATTTCAAACCCAACTTTTCAAAGTCGGCAAAAATCAGGCTGTCTTCCAACTTCAATGATAATGATATTTACGCTCAAGTGTTCTCTATAGATTATGAAAGCTTCAAGTGGCTACTTGTGTTATATTGGAAAACACGAATTTTTGAATGAGAAGATGCAATTGTGTTAGAACGTTAATTTTTGTCCTACATTTACTAAGCCGGCACAAATCAGGTTTTACTGTGATTTAAATTAAATTTTCAGAAGTTTTTTACCAAAGTTTATCCAATTGATTATGAAAGTTTCTAGTCACTACTTGACTTGAACAAAAAAATATTGATTTTTCGAACCGATAATGCAATTGTGCGGAACGTTTATTTCTGGCCCATTTTACATAGTCGGAGAAAATCAGGTTTATTTGCCATTTGAATGAAATTTTCAAAGAGTTTACGCTCAAAGGTTTCCTATCGAATGTGAAAGGTTCAACACGCTACTCCTTTCACCTTGGAAAGTGTGACTTTTTCAGGCAGAAAAAGTAATTATGCTGGATAAAATTTTTGTTCAACTTTTACCCTGTCCGAAAACTCAAGTGTCTTCTATCCGTTGGGCACGATCCAAGCAGCTACTTTATTTATATTAGGAATTAGGATTTTTTTAAGCAGGAGACGCAATCGTAGCAGTGGGTCAGTGGGATAGCCCAAGCACGATGGCAGAACATACATCAATAATTCGAACATTCCACATATTATTAACGTCCAGTAAATAACAAGGCATAATGAACAATAAGCAACTGGATATTTTATAAAGAGAAAATCGGTTCTTGAATAATATATATTTCAATTTTCCAAATTACACGTTTGCGCCTTTGCTGTACAGTTTAAAAATTTACAATTTCAAGGAAAATCGATTATTGGTATCTAATTTGCTTCCAAACTTGTTCTAATTTATGGGGTTTATTCAAAATTATCAGCAGTTTTTATTTTTTAATCATTCTTCAACTGATTTGTTTATGAAAATGAAATTAGTAGTTTTATTTCTGCAAGAGTGGTGTTGCGATAATAAGGATATTGATATGTATGCTTGTCAAAAAAGAATAAATATGTGTCCAACATTCAATCATCAATTAAAATTTAAAAAATACACGTTTGACAAAGAACCTTCTGAGCAAACAGCAAGCAGATCGTTTCATTAAAGTATGTGCAAAAAATGAAATGTAAGATATTTTTATTGGCACCGACTGTTTAAAATATTTTACTAAATTTGAAAAATTGCATTCATGGATTTTATAAGCTAAAAATGTCTACAAGTGTAAAGCAACATTATTGCATGATTTGCGATTTACGATTGTGCAAATATTCCGAGTTTCAGAGCAAATTATTTTGATGAAACAAATTTTCTCTTCAGTCTTTTTAGAAGGGCGACACCAATTTCTGATCACATTATATATTGAAATTCTGATCGAATTACACAGCGGGCAAGTTCCTTTGACAAAATAAGGGATTTAGTTATCTAAAATCTAAATGGTAAACTTTTTTAACTAGTTAAGTAACTTGCTGGTTTAACTGATTTATTTGTCGTGCCAAAATCTACTTCACCCCTTAATAAAGTGTGTGTCATACAATTCAAATTATGAGGCCAATTGGAGTAAAGCATTTTAAGTCCCAGAAAGTTAATTTTAAATAATCAGAAGATTATTTAGTGACTCAAAACTATTACCTTCATAAAACCGCCCCGCCCACAACGCTCAAAGTTCTCTTTATAAATTTTTGAAACACTTTCGTTTTCAAAAATGCAATCCCTTTTGCATTCAGCTGAATATATTCCCAATGTATAAAGAAACCCTTAAAATCGAATAGAACGCAGTAGCTTTCTGATAGAGATTCCTTTCAAAGTGCTATAACACCAAATAAAAAAATCGCAACTGAATTAAGAAAATTTCGTATAGTTGAGCAATATGTAAGTGTTGGCAAACCTGTATTGAGGGCCGTAGCTGCTCCAAAGAGCCAGAGAAAAATGCCGGGAAAATTCATGACTCCAAACATAAATCCTCTAGTTACACATCACTGAAAACAACTCCACTGTAACGCACGGAAAATTGAGCCACTGTATCCACACTTTTAGCCGTTCCAGCTGAAAGTTCGGAAGTTGGAAAAAAAACGCGAATTGGTGCGTGGCTTACCGCTCCATTCAGTTGGAGATTCGAATTGTTATCAATGACATAAAGAGCCGCGGTGAGTTGAGAGCGTCTTCACGCTTGGATCATGATGAAAAGTGGGCGGGTCCGCACAACTCCGCCGATTGCAGGGCCCGAAACTCCGTGAAAAACTCGCGATCCGGCTGAGTTGGGCTCCGGGAGTTGGATAATTTCAGACCGAAAGCTCGCACAGAACTGAGTGAGATTCAAACGGGGCAAACAACAGCGTTGGCGCGGGGGCCCCACTACCTGCAGCAGGATGCCGCGCTTTTAAAGTTTCCTTCTTGCAGATCCTTCTTTTGACAACAGTGCCATTAATGTCGACACAAAGGGTTGAAAATGATAATTGCCACTGATTGTCAGCGACCGGCGTTTTGAATTTGCCCGATTTGTAGATGAAGATGTTTGAGTTCTATCGTGATTTTTAACGGCAATTTTTTGTCATCTGGATCAGTTAGGGTAATTCCGGGAGAGATGAACCACCGCCTGAGATGGACCAGTCGGGTATTTTCGACTCTACATGGTATAGGAAGAATATTTCAACGCTACCCCGTCAACAAACCACTACCAGTTGCACTCCGATAGTAGCTTTGTGTGTAGTTAATTTTCGGGAGTGGCTTTATTAGTTTCTGCATTTACACATGGTAGAAATTTGTTTAACGGTATTTTGAAGGTGCGATTCTAACTAAAAGACAGTTTTCAAATTCGATTTGTATTTAAAAATGCATTGAATGGTATCCACTCTGGACAACGTAAATGATGTAAAAGCCGATTAATACATAGATTTTTTGTTTTGGGTGGTCCGTCTATCCCTGAAATTTGGGATAGATGGACCAGAGTAAATCGGGACAGTTGAACCGGTTTTTATTTTTCTGTTTTATACAATGCCTACAAAATACCAACGGAAGTTGAGCTCACTAAGAGCTAGATAGACCGAAGAGGACCTCAAAAATGCTGTAGAGGCTATAGATACAAAAACAATGGGGGTCAATGCCGCAGCCAGACACTTTAATATTCTCAAAGCTACTCTAATTACAAGAAAGCCGAGGGGAAAACTAAAAAACTGGCTCATTGAGTTCTTCGCCTACTTTAGAAGAAAATGAAGCGACGATAGCAGCACATGTAAAATAGCTGCAAAAATTTGGTTTTGCCCCAACACGGAATTATATGCGACATATAACGTTTGCTGTTGCTGAACAGTTACCGTTGAAGTATCGTTTTAACGCAATCACAAAAATGGCAAAATACGACTCGCTACATCTTTTCCTAAGCCGTCATTCAGACCTTACCATAAGAGTTGCTGAAGGTGTTTCATGAGTCGTGTACAAACTTTGAAAATATGTGCAATGAATGTCGCAAAAAAACTTATTAAATACAAAATTTAAAAAAACTAATTAAGTTTAATTTTGTTACTTATCATTTGTTACGGTTCATCTCTCCCTGTGTGGTCCAACTGTCCCAAATTGGTGGTTCAACTATCCCGCAGATTTCGGGTTAGTTGGACCACATAACGGATTTTTATTTTATTTTTTTGTCAGCAAATGTGTCCGAGTTTTTAGTATTTAGTTACAGTTCTGATTGCAGTTAGTTAAAATGTTTGTGACAACATTTTTTTTACGTCAATAAAGCTATGTTTTGTGAAGATAGAGTCGAATCAAAAAACACATCTATTACTATCACAACAATTGCCCAATAAATTTTGCAACGGTGTTCTTATTACTGATTGGCTAATTTATATAGAATTGGTTTTTGAGCAATATTTATGAACAATTTTTCATTCCACGCACACAAATCTTCTTTGACAAGCAGCTATAATGAGCTATTATTAATAAAAAGAAAAAACTTGTTGGGAACAATTACGAAATTGGGCATCATTTGTCTTCGCCAAATTAACAAGCATAGTCTTTGGATTTACATGTACCGCAAGCAGAACAATTAAAAACGATCAATCACTTATTTCATACGAATTATTTTTTTATTACGGTTCACCGCCCCCGCTGCCAAACTTTTCGATAATACATATACATACACGTGACTCCCATCAATCAGCAGCTGATTTTTTTTCGGTCATTTTTCACCAAACTGGACGACAAACTAAAGGCGTATTATACGGACGTAAATGGAAAATTTGTGTATGAATAGTATTTGATTTTGTTGGCAAATTTCAGCCACAGTTGCCTGCGGCATTCGAGGTTTTAAAGTTTCTGAGTCTTAAATGGCTTACTGCATATTCCCGTCTTATTCGTCAAGGCGTCCTAACAATTTCTTATCATACGAGCTCTTCTTAAGGCCCCTTTAAATACTCTAACAATGTTAATAAAACCGCTGCTTGATTCAGTTTTATGCCTCCATAAACCTCGAACTTCCTTGTGGATATTTCGTGCAGATATGCAGTCAACTAGTTTTGCCATTCCGCCTTAAATGCCAATATTTAATTTAGTTTCATGGCTTATTTTAAGATGAATCCCATGTAAATGGCGTGCAGTCGTGCTGATGATCGACATTTATGATACGAAGTGCATATCAAGTTGCAAGTCTTTGGAAATGCTAATCGATTCAGTTGCTGAATTATTCTATCAAATACCTCCATTCCTCTTTACCTCATGATGCAAAAAAGGGTAATATTTAGGAAAATATCTACTATTGATCAATAAGCTAATACTAATTTGAAAAAAATAAGGACTACTCTATATGCTGACAAGCAAACTGGTCTCATCTGCAAAGCAATCAAAAGTGACTAATTCACCGCTGATTGGCTGTTACATATCGAATTAATGAAGCAAATTAAAAGCTATTACCTCTGAAAATGACTTGCAGGAAATGTTGAAATTGTCTTTGGAACGTAAATCATTTGGAACCAGAAAGCAATGAATGCACTTTCAGTCTGTTGTTGTGCAAACCTCAAAACGTAACAGCAATACTTTTAACGCTTAGGAACAGATTTGATGTAAAAGGCGATGACCAAAGGTATTAGAAAGTTGCGACAACCTGAACATATAAAGGTATCAAAAAACCACACCCATGTTCACGGGAGGCAAAACCAAGAAGTTACAGACGTAAAAGATACTTATAACCAACAACAGTGAATATTTCTGGGAAATATTGAATTGGAAAGCATTGAAATTCGGAAAAAAATACCCAATTTAAATCAGATCGCCAACTTCAGGCACCCCCGAGACCGGTTTCAGCTGACGACAGCTAATAGGCTCAAAACCGGTCCTGGGAGTGCCTGAGGTTGGCAAACCTCGATATTTGTACCATTTTGTTTGTTAGTTATTTCCGAGATGTTCCATTATTTATCGTTTTATCCTCATTTTGTCTTGGACCATTTTCAATTTTTTACGAAGTTAGTAGTTTTCTTTGGTGAATGGTTTTTTGACTGATAAAATCCTTTCAACCAATCCTCTTCAAAGGTTTACTCATTTTTCTATTTAGCACAGGTTCCTTCAGAAGTTGCCCATTGGCTGTTCTGATCGCTATATAATAATTATTTCTCCGTTTGTTTCACATATTCATCTTCCGTGTCTGTTAGATTTGTTGACTGCAAATTTTCTCAGTCGGTGATCGGATTTGAATATTTCTTTTATCGAATCATAGCTCTATTCTTGGACAAAGTCTATCAATTATTTTATATGGTGTGCTTAAATACTGTCGTATTTTCTTATTCAGATTTGGATTTTTCTATGGTCAATATGGGGTAGCCCGGAGAAAAAAAAATAAGAATACAATGTTTTATCCTCAGGTCTTCTGAGTAGTTTGCATCTTTAATCCTGTGTTAATCCTGAAACATTAATTTTTACGACAGATCACATTTACCGCGCCAAATTTACCAAAACTATTTTTTTCATTTGCAAAGTTATCTTCCAGCAGAAAGGCATAAGATGCGAACAACATTTCATTACAAGTTTATAGCTCTAAAGAGTCCAATTCTCAGAAGCTCTTAGAAGACATCTGGCTGGCTATCAAATTTAAACATCCCATGTAATATGTTTGTAACATTTTGTTGCTTCTCTTATCGTCCAAATTTCTTCTAAGGATAAAGCTGTGACTCGACAAACAAATTGTTCAACTCGGATTACCGATTAAAGAATATTCACAGTCAAATGAAGGAATAATTTAAGCCAATTAAGTTAAATTTGCGGTGCTGTATATATGTAAACATATTTTTTGAGGCTACGCTTATAATCCCTGTTCAATCACCGTTGAATCTTTGAGGAATTTCTGAACATTTAAACTGGTAATTTTTTGCTTATGTTTATTTTTGCCTATTTCCTTTGTCGAGTCTTTATTTGTCTCCTTCCTGTACTACTGGTCGGTTTATTGAAATAAGCTTGGGGATTTTTAAGTGTCTTGTGACATAGTTGTATTTTACCCCTGCACTTTATTACTTAATATTAATGTGCAAAATTATTTTCTTGCTCTTTGTCTTTCTTCTGCATGTCTCTTTTTTCTATTGACGCGGCATCATTAATGAATACAAGCTTCTATGCTACTTTTCAATCTGATTTCATTTTTTATTGTCTGCATATTGTCTTCTTGTTCTCCATTCTATCTAGTTCGACCAGATGTTTCTTTGGTCCGATATGTTGAACCTGATAATTCTGCAGTGACTCTAGGTGAGTTTCAGTTCATACTGCTGAAAGCATACTTCAAACTTTAAATGATTGATTCAGATTGAATAGATTTTGGTTTTTGCAACACTTCTTTGCTTTCAATAATTTTGTTCTTTTGAGAGTTACTCTATAGAATATTAAACTAATTCAGCTGATTTCTAGTGTCCTCTTTGTCTGTAGTACCTACCTGTAAATCGTTAGTTCTTCTGAAAAACTTGGGAGTCTTGTAAAGTTTATTTTGTTTCCTTTTTATTTCGCCCCCATTTCCTGGTATACGTTTTTCCATTGTCAGAGGACAAAACTTTCTTTCTACTCATTCTGTTTGAACAATCGCAAAAAAGTTCTCCCAAATGGTCCAAATCTCCCTCAATTTTATACTCAATTTGGAGAAACAGTCATTTTATCTATAGCAAGTCGCCCTCATAGTTAGTTTCATGTCACGAATTAAATTTGGGACTCCCTAAAAAGTTAACCGAACAAAATCCCCCAATAGCAATTGAACAATAAAAGCAAATTAATCCGAACGCAAAGCCAAATCCCACCCACTGAATTTATGTATATGATTAAATACGTACAATTCTGTACTTTAAAATGATACCTCCATTTACCCCCCGTTTGCATTACCGAAATGTTCCCGTTAATTTATCCTTGTTTTGAAATCGTAAATTGCTTGGATGGCTTTCCTTTGATGCCATCGTAGATACACACACAAACTCACTACCTGTAACCGCCACTTGCAAATTGCGTCGGAATTCTGCGGTACGTCTCGAATTGGGGGCGAAATTGTTTAGTGTTTTGCGGTAAAGCGAAGAAATAATTAGTTTTTGTTGGTAGATAAATTTGTTGGCGGAATTAGTCTGGAAGTTTTCAGTCTTAATCCAGCAGAAATGATCTTATCAAAGAACAACTGGCATTCATTTGCCAGCATTCAACCTAGTCAGTAGACTGATGTTTACGTCGCATGTTTAGCGCTTCGGTTTGTTAGTCAAATGTTTTTAAAGCGAATGGGAAAAAGGACTTAGACAATCTTATTAAGCTGTAAACAAGCAGACAGGTGGTTTTGCAAAAGATGCACAACATTCCTTCAAATCCCGGTGATGTCCCTCAAAATTTTAACCCGCAGAAAATGTCTGTGGTAAGTCAAAGGTATGCACATAATGCTTTGAGAGAGAAATGTCCGACTGTATTTTCAACCAAATTATTTCTCCTTTATCTGCACGGGGCATAGTATGCTTAATTACGACTTTTCGCCCAAAACATCCCTTTACGAGTTCCAGCTTTGTTGCTGGAACGCTGATAATAACTTCATCGCAAAACCTTTAAACTCGGCAAATTTATATTCAAAGTCGCCACTTAAAACTGGTATAATGCTCCAAACAAAATTGTTTTAACCCCCGAGGGTCCATTTACGTATAAGACTACCAATTCACGCCAGAGCAGATAATCGATTTAGTGAACGTTTTGTTTTAATTGACCACTTTAGAGCGATTAGCGGCCGTATTGATAGCTATCTGGTTAAGCGTTAATAAGTTTTATGATGGACTTTGTGGGGTGTTGGATGTGTAATTTTCCAGATGAAAGTGGCAATTTGATTCAATTTCACGAAGGCTTGGGGGCCACAGTGTAGACTGTTTTATGAGGTGTCTGTCCATAGACATCAATTTTTTCAAAATCGTTTACCTTAAGCTCTAGTTTTGCAATAACTTGGGAGGAGTTTAAAGGGAAATTAATAAGCAGGGAAAATATGTTTAAAGAACTGGCAGTTAAATTGTTAAAAAATGACTGCGATCACCGCTTAGCACATGGGAAATTGGTCTGCTTTGCCGGTCGAGTTTCCCAGATTAATTTGCCGCTTAAGATGAATATCCATATTTGACGTATCCTTATGGAAATTTAAATTCAATTATTTCAACGGTTCATCGCACGGTAATAATGTTGGGACTGATTTAGAGTTATTAATGGTTAGTTGGAAGGCGAGGACCGCGATCAATATGCTTGTGCACCTAACGCCGATATATGAATGCGTGTCTAATTCTAATGGAAATGCATGTTCCATGACAAAATGGTGCTCGGGATAGTCGAAAACGCTGTTGTATGTATGTTGATGGCTCTGCCGATTGGCCGCTAACGCTTCAGCTGTTTGTCTTTATTAAGTCGCCTGAGAAAAAAATGCAAATTCAAAGATTATTTATGAACTTCGTAGGCAGACTGGCCTGAAAGACAGCCTTCGGGTACAAAAAGACTTTCCATTGAAAATTTCCGAAATATCCCACTGCGATCAATCACTCGGCTGTCGTTTATGGAAAATAGACACTGTCAATTTGCATCGGGCTCCCTACTTCCCCATTCATGGGGGCACAAAACGAATATGGTCGGTATTACCCCAAAATGACTACAACTTTATTTTTACGTCCTTTGGATGTGAGGCTGCTTAGTTTTATGGGTTTTTCGTGCCCATTCCGAAACCCCAATATGAGAGACAATCATTTTATTTGAGGCATTACATTTACTTGTCGGACGTGGACTTGAAATTTCCATGAAATTGTCCGGATCCTTTAGGTCCGTGATGCGATCAATCCGTTTTGAATTTTAAAACCATAGAAATGAAACAGATTTGACTCGTTTCGAATATTTATTAAGGGCAGCAACATGGAGATTTTTCGAAAGGACTTGCACTATTTCGATCAACTGCTTGATCCATATTGAAGATTTTTTAAATATCTGAAAGGTGCATGAATATTCAAGATTCATCAGAGTAATTTTGAGGACTACCAGAAAAAGGTAACGACAAAAAGCTGTATTTACTTGTTCGTAAACGTTGCCAGCTGAAGAAAAAAGTTGCAATTGCTGAATTGTTTTCAAAAGGCTTAATACTCAAATAGCAATCTGTCCGTTCAGTTGCAGATTTCGATAAAAAAATATGCAAAAGTTGCTTGGTGGACTTGCAAAAATGTCGCTGCTTAGCTTCCAGAACTTAATCACTTACGATGCTTGAAGAATATTGAAATAGGCTGAGTCTTCGTAAAATATTGTAGCAATTAAAGTTTGAATTTGTGAATTGAAAAGCGAAAATTTGTGCAACGACTCGAAAAAAATCAGTTGATTTCAGCATCCAAATAAAAAGTGCTGGCAATTTTTGTACCAAAAAATATGAGTTCCGCATAGGAAAAAAAATGGTGTGCGTCACGGGACGCTCGACAGAAGTGATAACTTCGTAAATTAATAGGAACCATAAAATATTGGACTTGTTTAACGCATGATGTTGTCAATAATAATTTTATTTTGTAATTTTAATATTCTTGTTAGTCTAATAATTTATAAATGGATCAGGAATAGGTAAAATTTAAATTAATTTCCTTTTGAATGTAAAATATCTTTTTTATTTGCAACATTTAACATTCTTTAACGAGATGTTGTACATATTGCTCCTCTTGGGTTTGTATAAACTTTTCTTCTTGAGTTTCTGTATTTTTTTGTCGTAATTTCTTATTTGCTTTGTATTTTCATTGACG
>NW_026018639.1:0-17490 GCF_020466585.1 Dendroctonus ponderosae | reverse complement strand
AATCAACGCCAGACAACACCTCCAGAGGAATGATGCCAATTTTGAATCACCCTGTATAATAGCGAATGCAATTGTCAATTAGTTGAAAATGCGATTGAATAATCTTGCATAGCACTTGCCACAATGATTAGTTTTTCGTTGAAAAATCAACGAAGTTCTAGTACTTTTTGCAGTAAAAAGATCAAATTTTTGCGCATTGATAATAAATTCAGCAAATCAGCGATTTGAGTTTATTATCATTGAAAATTGCTTCCAATTCAATCCAATCAATCAAGCCGCAAAGTGCAACTAATGCACCAAAGAAATTAACGTCCGGAACAACATTGGAGTAGTAAAAGCACAATCTCCAATAGCGAGCGCTTTCGAAAACCGCCCAGTGCAATTTGGCCGCCTTAGAAAAGTTCCTAAAAAGAGGGTTTTTGGTTCAAAACTAGACTCAAGATTTAAGCCCTTTGGCCTTATTAAAGAGCTTTAATTTTCAGCTGTTGTTCCTTTCTCCTTTACAATTTCCATATTCATTGTCCTCGCAATTGCAAGTGAACGAATGCAACTGGTTACTGGCCTATATAAAATGACTGGGAAGGTCAACGGTGCAGGGTATTTCTTCATTTTGCATTATTATTCAGATTTAGTCCTAAGAAAATTCTCAGCCAGTTGCAGTACATTCTAATACTCCCATAGTGGCAGTTGCGGTTCAAAATGCATCGACTACTGGTGAGGATTTTCTGTTCCTACTGTAGAGTATTTAACAGAATTATTCCAGAGCTTCTTGATGTTGCTGGCGCCTATTGTCGCCCTTCCTGCGGACCGCTGGCCCAACCTTGGACCATCGAGGCACGAAATCGTCATTACTCCCGCTTCAGATCACAGTAAGTTGAATCTTTTAAGCCTCCGGATGCTGATCAAAGTGTTTTTTCAGTTCCAACCGAATATCCCCACAACAGTGCCAAGAAGGAGCCGATTTATCACTCGACTTATGCGGCCATCAACCAGATTTACCCCTCCGAAGAGGAGCGACCTTCTAAACTGTACCCGCCGCCGGAAGTGCATTCCGGATACGGACACCATACCGAAGAGAGGAAGCACCACATTGACGAGAAACTGTTGCGCAAGCACTACGAAGACTATCTGGATAAGCAGGCCAAGTTCAAGAAGAACCTGCTGGAAAAGGCGCTGTTCAAGACAGTGGATGTGACTGCGAAGATCGCCAAATCCACGGTGGATTTTGTGACCAAGATTGCCATCGAAACCGCTGCCAAGCTGGCAAAAAATGGGGCAAAACACGTGATTCACAAGAAGGACGAGAAGTTGCATAATCCGGCCAATCACCACTACTACTGATGATTGGAGGCGCTTGGTAGTAATCACACTAGCTTAGATTCATGTCAGCACTTTCCTTAGGTCTAGTCATAGTTGTTAAAAGGACAAGGAAGTTTTTGGAGAATGTAAATAAAGTCAAAGTATGAACAATGAAAGACTTTCGGTATCAGCAGAGCCGTCACGAGCTTTTGATATAGGCAAGTGCAGATTTCGAAATTCGCTAACCTCAGGCACCCCCAGGACCGGTTTCGAGCCTATTAGCTCTCATCAACTGGGTTCAGCCGGAAATTAGCGATTCCGAAACATGCACTTTATAATACCAATGTATTCACATCGGCGTGAATTGCCATGATTTTAATGCTTGGTTTTCATCAGGCCAGAACAAATTCAATAAAAATAATTGAAAGAAAATACGATGTGGTTTGCTTTATCAATATTTACGAAAGTCTGCTTTTTCGCATTGGGCCGAATAACCATAACCAGCACAAACCAGCTCAATGGATGAACTTACAATTGGCCTTTTGGTCATCAGGTTTCTTCTGTTTCTATCTGAATTTTGGCGAAACACGATATTTTTACGTTTGTTAAATGGAAAAGTAACCAGACATGGTCTGCTTTACTCTTTTGCTTCCCCCTGCAGATGGCAGTTAATTTATTTCAATGGACGAGGCTCAGAACAGCTACAGCTCGATTCAGGACAGTCTAAGCTCAGTTTAGATGAATCAGAGTTTATAAGCCGAAACGTACGTTCTAAAGCATCCGATTTGGTTGAAGGGGGTTTCGTAAGGGAAGGAAATGAATAATTGAAAACTCATCAAAATTATTTGTGAATTTTGATCAAACTCTCCAATCCAATTGCCAATCTAAGGGATGATTAAGATTAACTCTGCTAATTTGGCGGCTGTTAAATGCAAAACTTCTTGTATGAATTATACCAACGTATTCTGTTAGTAAAAGCAGAAAACTGATTTGTAATAGGCAAATTCTTGACAAACTCGTGGACTTGCAATAAATAAACTAATATAGCATTTTGTCCAGATACAAACAGTTATTGCAATCCTGCTTCACCCTCACACCCTCACACGGTATATTACATGTTCGGCGCAGTTATTCATACTTTTCCTCCTCAAGTTTTCAGTTACTTTCTCATTTCTCAATGGGTCCTAATCCCTCCTTTGCAATGTTCAACATATTTAAATCCTTTTGAATTTGCAACAGATCGATAGAACTAGGAATTATCAATCAGTTTACTGCTAAATGCATCCAAACCGTTCCGCTGCCGCATATCGGGGCAAATAATGTGAAATCCTGCCTCTAGGGGAACAAATATTCGACTCTTTTGTTCACCAAATACCACACATATCCAGCAAAGGTGTGGTTTGCGCTCGAAGTCAACGCCTTGATTTTTTCTCCTCGACAAATACGTAACTTTACAAGGGCAGGAATGTTTACGATTGGCTGTATGCATGTTTTCACACACTGGACTTACTACAATTGAACGCCTGGCAGATGAAGAAAATAAAAAATTGTGGTTTCTCTGGATTAATGTATACAGGGTGATTCAAAATTGGCGTCATTTCTCTGGAGGTGTTGTCTGGCGGTGTTTTAGCAGTGCAGAAAAAATAGCAAAAAAAATTAATTGTTATTAAACTGAGAAATTTGCAAAATACTATATTAGAAAAACGGCAACAATGTTTTTTAAGGTAATCTGCCTAATTAACATTGCATAAATACCTGTTTGTTAAGGATTTTTTAACTGAACGTCAAAATTTACGTATACAGAATAGCAATAAGTCGATCCCGCCGTTTAAGCTAATATACAGGATGATTCAAAATTGGCGTAATTTCTTTTAAGGGGGAATAAGGGCTTGACTTGGGGACTGCGACAAAAATATTGAAATTTTTTTTCCGATAACTTTTAGAAGATACAGGGCGATTCAAAATTGGCATAATTCCTCTGGAGGTGTTGTCTGCGATGTTTTAGGAGTACAGAAAAAATATTGAAAAAAATTAATTGTTATTAAAAACTGAGAAATTTGCAAGAAAATATATTAGAAAAACGGCAACAATGTTTTCTAAGGTAATCTGCCTAATTAACAGTACGTAAATATCTGTTGCTCGTAATTATTTAAAACTCCGGTAACCATGAATAAATAGAGAAAATGACAATAAGATGGAGAAGGATAAACGGTAAAATCAACAGGAATCGTTGAATGACGGAACCTATTTCGAAACTCATAACCTCGAATTATTAATTTGTATACAAATTACAAAAACATACATTTGAGTCTGTAACTTCAAACAAGTGCCTGTGTAAACACCTTATTATGCACTCTTCTCGTATTCGGTTAATTAACTCCTGTTCAATTTATACCGGTGTTTAGTAATCCATTGGTTTAATGTGATCTTACATACGTGGTAGGAATGTAGTCGGTATTTCTTTGGTGCCTGGGAAAGTTTCAGTGGTTATGCAATGTTCTGAGTGCCTCTGAAAGGCTCTGCTGCAATTATGTCCAATACTTGTTCCTCTGTGTCTGGAACCCGAACATCAATTGTCGTCCACTATCTTCCTGGAACCACTCTCCTCGCCCTTTGTTGGCCCCAGAAGATAACTTTAGAAATTAAAAAAAAATTCTTAATTTGAAGCAAAGATCGTAATATTTGTTTTTGAACGCTTAAGTTTATATGCTTAAGTAATATGCTTCCAACTAAACACGGAACACTTTCAAAATAATGCTTAATAGCAAAGTTGAAATTCGATTTTCAACTGTTAATATCTTCTAGAAATTATCGAAAAAAAATTTACAATATTTTTCTCGTATATTCAAGTGAGCCCCTATTACCGCTTAAACGGAATGACGCCAATTTTGAATCACCCTGTATACAGTGTGGTCCCAAAATTGCGTTTTTAAAACATTTCTTCTGTATTGCCCACAAGTATCTATTTTTTGCTTACAATCATAAATGTTGTTTTGTAATGTAAATATGTTTGGTTGATGTTTCAAAACGTTGAAGAAAGATACAGGGTGTCCACATATAAATGCTTCAAAACGTGTAGTACTGAACAAGTAGGCAAACCGTAACTGTTTTTTTGTTTATTTAAGGGCAACAGCCCCTTGAAAAAACGACAAGAAATTTGGTCGTTTGCAATATCTGGTATCTACAAAGGCCTACTTTAAAGAACCCAGTTTCAGATCAAAAGAACCCCAAGCAAACCTCTGGTTGTGATTTGAAAATATTATATTTGTCAAAACTGAAAAATCACCCTATTGAGACGATATCTTGATGTCAACTTTTGAAAATCTGTAAAATTCGACGCAATTAACTAAAACTTTGATGTGTTTGTTCTTCCGCAAGCCAAAAAATATTTTTTCCGGCAGAAAAACGCCAACAAACCGGCAAGGTCGAGATAGAAATCAATTAAGGCAACGCGCACAGTAATTAGCAATTGGCCCCACTTGTCCTGACGATTCTGACTCAATCTGCCGAATTATTGACAAATTTGAACTTGAAAAATTCCGTTTTCACACCTTACCTGTAGCCTAAAATAGGGCAATTTGCGGAAGAAATGTTCCATAAGCCCTGCCAGAGTTTCTGTTATGTAAAGTTTCCCGGCGGCCTTAATTTCGTTGGAAAAAAGCCGCGCAATTAAAGCGCTGAACTTAAGCAGCGGCTAATTATTAATGAATGCAAAATGTGATAATTGCCACCGATGTATGCACCATTTCTAATCTAATCAGGGACGGGGGAGAAAGCAGTACTTTCAGAGGGCTTTATGAAGGAAATGTCCATATTTCACAGAAGCTGCACCTTAAACTTATCCCTTATTGATGATAACGCTCAAATAAATCCCGGGAAGGATCGGCTGAACCCGCCCACATTCACCACCTGTCCGGTACGCACCTTAACCAAGCGCCAAAGAAAAAACGGTCAGCCTCCACCACTGCGTTTCGTTATGATAATGACCCCAGGTCGCCACCATTTGGTACAAGAATTAACGCATTTTCCTCGTTGTCTTCGAAGGCCACTGATTGATCTATATAAGTATCAACCAGCCCAGTTTGAGTTATAGTTTGTCTTTCGGTTTCTTCATCGAAATAACTAACATGAAATTTCTGGTAAGTGCCCTTAAGCAAACCTGCAAAGCGCCACCGATAATGCCATCTTTCCCTATAGGTGGTTGCAACATTGGCGCTCTGCGCTTCAGCCCATGCAGGCATCATCCTGAAGGGGCCCTCTGGCATAATCACCCCTAATGGCCCCATTGGACCTGATGGTCGTGGCGCTGGCGCTGGATGGGTGGGAGCTGGAGCCTGGTCTGGTGACGATGGCAGTTGGGATGGTGACGACGGTTCATGGAAAGGAGAAGGTGCATGGGGAGGCAACGATATTATCTTAAAAGGTACCTTGCCAGACCCTTTTTTCCTTACAAGCAAACTAATGCGCCGTTTCAGGACCATCTGGTGCCATCACCAAGAACGGCCCCATTGGACCCGACGCCATTCAAGCCGGCTGGGGGGGCGAAGGTAAGACCCTACACCAACTCACCCTTTGAGTCTGAACGCAATTTTATGTTGCAGGTGCTTGGGGAGGTGATGACGGCCAATGGAGAGGAGACAATGGTAAGCAAAACACTTATTTAGAAACTCGTAGGTTTTACGTAATCGTTGAACCTTTCAGGTGCCTGGAACGGTGGATGGGGCGAAGACGACGGCCAATGGAAAGGTGACAACGGTAAGTCGCTAGTTTGGCGTTAATTCGATTGGTTCGCTCAGTAACACGTGAACCGATAGGCGCATGGAACGGCGGATGGGGCGAAGACGACGGCCAATGGAGAGGCGACTCTGGCTCATGGAAGAAATGGTAGACGCTGGCCACCAGAATTGCATAGTATAGTGTAAATAGTATGGATCGAAAGACTATGTTGACTATTTTACAACTGTAAATAATACCTTTCGTAACTAATGAATAAATCAAGCTCTTTGTTGAAATGTGCTCGATTACTTATTGAATCCAAGTCCAAACAGAGAACAGGGAACTGCACCTGGATAACTAACAGTAATTATTTACGATTCCTTATGCTGATGGTGCCGATTTCACTACCTGCATAAAGATGGTTTTTAGGCTCAAATTTCCAGAGTTTGTAAAGCTAAAAACGTATTTAGTAGGTACCAATAGTAGGTTATTTTTTCTGTACTCCCATGCAATGCCTACTGAAGAATGATGCCAATTTTCAATCGCTTTGTATAAAAAAAACATTTCAAACATAAAAGGCCCCAATCGAGCTAGAGAAGGAATATCCGCAAAATTGGCACTATTGAGCCTGGCGAAGTTAACATTCTTGTTGAATGCCGTTGAATGTTAGAAGGAAAGAAGACAAATTGATTGAAAGGGAATTGAAGCATAAAGCTGTTTCGCATGCCAAAATTAGCGTCTTAATACTTCAATCTGTCATCTATCTTTCAAGGTTATCAGTGAACAGTCAGAATGGGTCCAATTAGGGAAATCCTGTTATCGTGTCTAAAACCGCACAACCAGCCCGGAAAATAGCACTACACGATAAAGTGAACTCTTCTATGGAAAAATAGGCAATTTTCCCCGCAAAATGTGAAAAAACCACAAAATGTTGGGAATATTTAAGGAACCGATCAGGAGTGGCGCCATCAAACCTGCAACTAATTTTGCGCAATGAAATGACAGCAACCCAAATGGAATTTGGGAATACATTTTTTATTAAAGACGAACTGGATTTTTGAAACTCCTAAAGCGCAATTACGAATTTCAAACTATGGAGAAGGAGATTTCCAAGAGTTTAAATATCCTCCCTCATTCATCAAAAATGCGCAAAACTGTCACCATGACAGCTTTCAACAAACACTGTTCGGAACTGGTCCATAATGTCAATTGTTTTTGTCAATCATGTTCGGAACTGGTCCACAATGTCAATGGTTTTTTCTTGTCAATCAATTTATAAAACTGCCAATTTGTATTTTTCATAATCTAAAAACATCCTGTTACATATTAGTTGGTTGTAATCAAGAAGTGTAGATAAAAGGTTGTTGTTTAAATCAGTGAGAGTTCAGTCCAATATTTTTTCATCATCGAAGGCAAGCAAAGCCAATTAATGGTACAAAGAAGAACAGAAAATAAACAAACACCGTTATGTCACAGAGAAGTAGCAAATGTCAATGAATAGAAGGTGGTTAAAACGCACTTTGATGAAGAAAAATTGTTGATCAAAGTATTATTTTTATTGAATGAATCTAAAAGTGTTATTTTTCGGTCAGAAGCGATGATCAAAAAGAAGCACCTTTCTTTACTGTTCATTTGTTTTACTTTTACGCACGGACTTTTACGGATATGTGCGCAAAAGCAAATCTGACAAATTAAAATTGTCACTGTCATAAAATATTTGAAAGTATTTTCATTAAAAAGTAAACGACAGGCTTTTTCAAGAAATTACGTAGGTTTAAAGAGAACTATTGGTCATAATTTAAAGTTTACTTACAATTTGTAAATTATAACTTTGTTACAATTTCAGTCTTCAAAGTCGTTCAAATGGTTTATTTTTTGTGCTCGCCGATGTTGCCACAAGCAAAACACGATTTTTTTAAAGATCGCAAATTTTATGCAAAATATGCAACACCATACCGTGAAAGCAGCACTTGAATTGTTAACACTCATTGTTTCACTTGTATATGCTTACAAAAGTACGCTTTTGAAAAATTACGAACGTCAAAACATGACAATTTCAAAAATGGCATTGACATCAAGCTTTATATATGAAGTTGACGGCCTTTATTTTTGGCTATTTTTATTTCTTATAACTTATTATTCGTGTTATGTCCTTATTCGAAGAAAAAATATTGTTCGACACGAGGGCGAAAATCCGTTTTTCGCCCTTGTATCGAAAACTACTATTGAAAATATAATGACAATGATACGTTCAATTTGTCAGATTTACTTGTGCGCACATGTGCGTAAAAGTCCGTATGTAAAAGTAAATCTTCTAAAGCTTCTGATCGAAAAATTGCAGTTTTAGATGCATTCGAATAAAAACGGCTATTATAACATTTTCAGTCGGGTTTCTTCGAAAGATAAAAAATGCATTAAAATGAATGTGAAACACGAAATGCAAAGAGTCTCAGTTCGGGGCCGTTTCGCATACAAAGCGATAATGTTTCCACCTCAGTACCATTGGATTTTCGCCACCAGGATACCATAATGAAGAAAATATGCAATAATGCAATGTCACCTCGACCAAGCAGTTCTTTGTCTCGCGGCACACCCACTAGATAAGCAAAACAAGAACTATTTCAATTTTCCCAATGAAAAAAGCGGTTTATGTTACAATTTCTCATTATTTTCCGTGTTACTTAGGCACGTAACCAACACGTTCTTAATATATCATACACACATGTAGGTATACCTACAAGAAATTGCCTTAGTCGTGATTACATAAGGAATGGCCAGCAGAACCACCAGCCATTAGAAAACTTTGAGAAACCAAACTCAAATTGCCCTTCTTATCTGGGAACATTAAAATCTATGCGTAGTAGAGAAAAACAATGACTTTCATGCTAACTAGTTTGCTCTATTGAAAATAAATAATTACACATTAAAGACAGGTGGAGGCAGTTGCGGTTTTTCCAAGAGCCACTCCTGCGGCCATCATCAGGGAACCAGCCAGGCCAATCGGGTTTGTATCCGAGTTGCTAAACGAAGAGTGCTTTGCAGCAAGAAAAATGACGAATTCAGCAGGGTAAAGTGAGAAAAAGTTATCTGCAGGCATCTCGATCTGAATTAGCCAATGCCCTTGGTCGTTGGCCAGCTCATTCCCGTCAGGATCGCCCAAGGAAGGGCCAGTTTATTGTCGAGTTTAGTAGGCGTAGGGCAGGCCTTCTAGGGTGGGGCCCCACAGACCGTCCGCTGCAATTTTGCCCGACGGCCCTTCAACGACAACGGGAACAGTTTTGGGGCCGCTCACCACAGCCCCAGCACCGGAAACCCCAATGCTGCCGCCTCCTTTCGTAAGCACAGCTAAAATTATTTATCACTCAATAACTCGCCCCTTTGAGCCCGAACTAGCTTACCAGCGCCATAGCTGATTGGGGCCGAATAGGCGACTGGGAGTGAAGGGAGGAGCAAAGGCCCCGAAGTGAGGACCGATCCATGACTGACTCCGGAGGTGAGAACTGCTCCAGTGCTGCTGGGGCCTGTGAGGATGGCGCCGGTATCTTTGGGGCCATCAATGATGGCTCCAGTGCTCTGCATGCACTTGAATTATTTCGGGGGCTTTCCAAGGGTTGCTAGGGCTTACCTGAGGTCCTGAGAGGAGAAGTCCTGAAGTTACAGGCCCGGAAACGGACAGTGGAAGAGCAATGGGGGCCACACCCCATCCATAGCCACCAGGTTTGGCTGCTGCCAGAGCCGCAAGAGCGAAGAAAATAATCTGCAATTTTCTTTAGTAGAAACGGATTTTTTGATGGTCGAGACACCCGAGGACTTACCAAGCCTTTCATCTTGGTGTGGTTGAAACTGCTAAATTGTGCCGAATCAAAGACACCCTCGCTTATAAGCTAAAAAGCCGGCCTTCGCGGCACGGAGCTGCCTACTGGGTTTTTTCGCGAGATAAGTGCATTTTTTCGCATACGTGCACGTACCAGTCGCCTAATTGCAACACGGACCTTGAGTGCAGACTTGGAGGGTGTGTAGGCTCCATTCAGGATCCGGCCGGCTATTTTTGGTCCGAGCTGAATATTTCTCCATGGTTCAGCTGTTTTATGTGCCTTGGTGATGTATGGGCTCGGGTATGCAAATGAATTGCCATTTTGTCGTTGGCCAGTTGCATAATCCGGTTCGAATTGTTATTGGTTGAGTGCTTGGCGAGAATTTCGCTCGCAGGGCATTCATTAAGACCCAAAGGGACGCCCTGTGAGTACATGGGGCTTCCAATCTCGAGCAAACACCTAAAGATCTGACTGGAGAGATTATGAGTCAGCCAGCTTTATATTAATCGCTTTCTGATGAAATCTTTTCGGGTATTGCCGATAGGTTGAAAGCAATCAAGGAAGGTCGAAAGTTGGCCCTCAAGTGTGCGAAAAATTGGCAGCGGTTTGTCTAAGTTCACGTTCGCTAGGCCGATTTATTCGCCCGAAACCACCCTGGGGATTTTGCTGAGTTCGAAACTTGGGGGTTGATACTCCAAAGTGCGCTCTATCCAGTGCCCATACCCCAATCCAATTTTTTTGCAATTGATGTCCAAAAATTAGGCCTGGGTAACTCAGTAAATTTTTAGGAGTTGCGCAGTGCTGCGCAATGGCTTGGTGCGCCAATTCATCAAGCCGGCGCAGCAACTCAGTTCCGTTTATAACTAACCGAAAGTTTCGCTTAAAAATGCTGACAATCTAAGGCATTTTCCGCGAAAAATTATGAAATAAATTTCGAATCCTTCGTCGCTTTGTAAAAACATTTGAAATCCCTTTGCAGCTTCGAATTTGGAACAAAAATCAAACAATTTTCTATCAAAGAACGAACAGAATAAGCGAAAGTTTATAACAGATTATTTGGAAATCTCATAACCGCCATTCCTCTGAAGACTGTAGAATTTGTTAAAAAATGTGTTTTTTTAGTTTGCAGTGATTTTTTTTGCTTTACTTTATACTAAAAAACGCTCTATTTTGTAGAGTTTCACTTAACAATACTGGCGATCTGGAAGACTTTTACGCGAAAAATTACAAGATAAATTTATAGCTTTGTAAAAGTATTTTAAAAACTTTTGCAGTGTCGAATTTGGGACAGAGACGAAAATAAATCCCCACCGTTTTTTCCCGAAAACCATTAAGGTTTTCACCAAAACCGATCACAAAACTAAAAGTTTTTAATCGAAAACGCAAAAAGCATTATTTTCTGATGATTTTCTTCTTTTTTTGACAATAATGGGGTATTTTCAGTCAAAAATAACGCTTTCTGATGAAATGTCTTCAGGTATTGCCGATAGGTTGAAAGCAATCAAGGAAGGCCGAAAGTTGGCCCTCAAGTGTGCGAAAAATTGGCAGCGGTTTGTCTAAGTTCACGTTCGCTAGGCCGATTTATTCGCCCGAAACCACCCTGGAGATTTCGCTGAGTTCGAAACTTGGGGGTTGATACTCCAAATCCTATCCAGTCGGCTCTATCCAGTGCCGTGCCCAGCGATTTTGCATCTATGCGAAATTTTTTGCAATTGATGTCCAAAAATTAGGCCTGGGTAATTCAGTGAATTTTTAGGAGTTGGTGCAGTGCTGCGCAAATGGCTTGGTGCGCCAATTCAACGAACCGGCGCAGCAACTCAGTTCCGTTGCTGGGAAAATGTTGATGACTTTTTAAGGCCATTTATTAATAATGTTTTTAAAATGTCTTCCAATTTCAGAATTTTCCAGTTTTCGCTAAGTTACTCTTTCATCTAAATGCTCAATTTTCTAAAGTTTCGCTTAAAAATGCTGACAATCTTAAGGCATTTTCCGCGAAAAATTATGAAATAAATTTCGAATCCTTCGTCGCTTTGTAAAAACTTTTGAAATCCATTTCCATCTTCGAATTTTGATCAAAAATCAGACAATTTTCGATAAAAAAACGAACAGAATAAGCGAAAGTTTATAACAGATTTTTTGGAAATCTCGTCACTTCCGTTCCTCTGAAGACTGTAGAATTTGTAAAAAAATGTGGTTTTTAAGTTTTCAGTGAATTTTTTTTGCTTTCCTTTCTACTAAAAACGCTCTATTTTGTAGAGTTTCACTTTAAAATACTGACGATCTGGAGGACTTTTACGCGAAAAATTACAAGATAAATTTATTCAGTGTCGAATTCGGGACAGAAACGAAAATAAATCCCTACCGTTTTTTCCCGAAAACCATTAAGGTTTTCTCCAAAATCGATCACAAAACTAAAAGTTTTAATTGACAACGCAAAAAAGCATTATTTTCTGATGATTTTCTTCTTTTTTGACAATAATGGGGTATTTTCAGTCAAAAATGACTCTGAAGTGAATTTTTAGGAGTTGGCGCAGTGCTGCGCAAATGGCTTGGTGCGCCAATTCAACGAACTGGCGCAGCAACTCAGGTCCGTTACTGGGAAAATGTTGATGACTTTTTTCAACTTTTCTTAGATTTAATTTGAAGGGCATTTATTAATAATATTTTAAAAATGTCTTTAAATTTCAGAATTTTCCAGTTTTAGCCAAATTACTCTTTCATCTAAATGCTCAATTTTCTAAAGTTTCGCTTAAAAATGTTGACAATCTTAAGGGATTTTCCGGGAAAAAAATATTTTTTGAAATCCCTTTCCAACTTTGAATTTTGAACAAAAACCAAACAATTTTTTATAAAAAAATCGAACAGAATAAGCGTGATTTTTTTTGCTTTACTTTCTACTAAAAACGCTCTGTTTTGTAGAGTTTTAATTTAAAAATACTGACGATCTGGAGGACTTTTACGCGAAAAATTACAAGATAAATTCATAGCTTTGTAAAAAATTTACAAAAACTTTTTCAGTGTCGAATTCGGGACAGAAACGAAACTAAATCCCTACCATTTTTTCCCGAAAACCATTATTATAATTAAGCATTATTTTCTGACGATTTTCTTCTTTTTTGGCAATAATGGGGTATTTTCAGTGAAAAATGACTCAGTGAATTTTTACGAGTCGGTACAGTGCTGCGCAAATGGCTTGGTGTGCCAATTCAACAAACCGGCGCAGTAACTCAGTTTCATTTCAGAAAACGTCACTATTTATTTATTTGCCAACGTTTCGACTTTCATTGGGGTATTCTTTAAGGCTCCAATTATGTGTGAACTTTCTGTCAAACTAGATTTATTAGAGTGAATTCATTAATATAATTCTCAATCCGCAAAATCGCATTCGCACAATTCTGCACTGCAGACTGAGATGATGCATAATTACGAATTTATTAAAAATAACTAGTGCCTTGCCATGAAGATGCATTCACTATAATGAAGCTACTTCGACAGAACGTTCACAAATAATTTGGGCCTTGAAGAAGACCCCAGTCAAGGTCGAAACGCCGGCAAATAATTAAATAGTGCGGTTTTCATCAGTGTCCCACACCCGTTACCTTCAACCTAATTTTCCGATTGGGACACCAAACAACCAAACGAAATTGTGACTTAAATTATGAGTTAACAAAATGACGTAACCCCTTTTTTGGTTGTTTGGGCAAAGTGGTAAAACATTACTCATAAAAAATGTTGATGACCCTTTTTTCAAATGTTAAAATTCTAGTCTAGGGTCGCGTAAAGCTTTAAACCACTTTAATAGATGAGTTATAACTCATCGGCTATTGAGTTATAACTCATCAACTCAGAGAGCGGCAACAACTCAAAAGCGCAACTCAACACAGTGTCACCCAGGCCTACCAAAAATTGGTTTTTAAATTTGCGGTATTTAGATAAATAGTGAAAACCTATCAAGATCGTTTTTGGAGTCTTGACCGCCTTTAAAAGTATTTTTGCCAAAAAAACGGGAAAAATTGTTTTTTCAATTGGTTTTTTCTGTTCTGAGGGGTGATCACATGGATCTCCCAGTCAAGGGAAAATGTCTCTAAAAAACCTTTATTGCGCCCTTGATACATTTTAATTTTTTGCGCCCAAACGACGCCGTAAATCAAAAAATGATGCTTTTAAGAAAACATTTCGGCATCCCAAAAGTATTTAGCCGCGTTTTTCCCAAAGTTTGATGAGTTTCATCGGGTTATTTTTCACAATATTCAGACTTGGCAGGATTGTAAATGCAATTTTTTCAGTAAAATTGAGCGAAATTGTTGCTTATTCGTAGAATTTATTCCGAATTTCTCGCAAACAGGCCATAAATGAAGAAGCTCGTCTTCACTCATCAGGATTTTTGAAAAACAGGCTCCCGTTGAGCTTAAACGTCCATTTTGAGTCAAAATCTAGGAACACTTTCAACTTTCAGCCTCAAATGTCTCCTTAAATTAAAGTCCGGTTAAAGACGAAGATTTTTTAGAATTTCTCCCAAACAGATGATTTGTGTCAATAAATAGGCTCCGCCGCATTTGTGCCCAATATTACATAAAACGATTGAATACAGATCGATTGGAAGAGGTGGACCAGAAACAGGCCACTTCGATCACCTGACCTAAACATTCGGGACTTTTAACCAGTGAACAGAAGCAAAAGGAGGATTCAGTCCCTTGTTCCTGAATGTTTTCTAGTTAGAATTTATAGTGCCACGACTGTTAAAAGCTGAATTTTAGACCTCTTCCTACAGGACCTAACTTTTAACTTTTGCGCCTTAAGACATTGCGTTACCTGCATGTCATCCGGAGTATATTTTGTTTGATTTTAATTTTGAGTAAATTGAGGTTTTTTGAATGAATGGCCCAATAGGGTCAGGGGTGTAGATTGAACAACAATAGGTTGTATGCACGCCTATTAAGCAAAGTATTATTTACATAAAATCTAGATCGTTAAATCGCACGATTCCGGTGTCGAATGCACGTTGCACCCAGTTAGTTTCACGACATGGGCAACACCCTTTTTGTTGGCATTTTTTCAAAGTGCATCTAGCTCAATATCACCTGAAATCGGTTTTTCGCTATCGGAAAAGCCGGAGCGGCATCGTCTTCTTGACATTAAACGACCTAGCGGAAAATGGTACTGCCCACAATCAGGTGACACGATTTACCGTAAGCACATTTCCTTTCTATCTCTTAGCAGTGTCCGGCTAATAAATAATTCCTGCCAATTAACATTGAGTTTTTTCCTGCCGTAAATATGGCCATTTTTCATTCATTATCGCTGTCTAAGAATGGGTTCTCTGTTGGCGCACATTGGCGACCGTGTGTGCTATTAGTCATCAAGTTCCTGCTTCTAGATGGAAAATGCCTCTGCTAATCCCAGCCTAATCAGCTCCCAAAGAGTTTTTGGCACTTTAGCTAAAAACGCGGGCGATTTCCTTTGGTATGCGGGTTTTTTTGCTAGTAACTCAAGTCGAGCAGTTTCCACTCGAGCGACATGCAAATGAGCAACCCGAGAACAAACGACCTTAGGATATAAATTTCGGCCTGTGTGCCTTACACGTACCCACCACCCCACCAGTCTGATGTAATTTCAACGGTAAATGAACGAATAGAAATCATATTATCCATCGATAATTGCAAAACGGATTTTTTCCCCAGTTCCGTACACGCTGTCGAAGGTCGTAGTGCGATCTATATATACTGGGGTGTAGCCGGTAATAGGGCACAGTCAAGTCCAGCTCTCAAGACAAGACACCATCTAACAATGAACGGTTTGGTAAGCTCACTTTGCCTTTGCCTTCAGCCTTTGGTGCTCATCATTTATGCATTTCTCCATAGATCATCGCCCTTGCCACCCTTTCCGTTGCTTTCGCAGCCCCCAGCGGTGTTCTCCTGGGAGGACATGGTTTGGGACTGGGAGGACATGGTTTGGGATTGGGAGGAATCGGCCTTGTTGGCCCTTCAGCCCTTGGCGTGTCCGTTGTTGGTAAGTTGCAGGCTCCCGGAAAAATCGTTCAGCTTCCAATTGGGTTTCCGTGCAGGCCCTGCAGCCCATGGAGTCTCATTGGTGGGCCCCTCCACCCATGGAGCCGCTGTTGTAGGACCTTCCACTCTTGGAGCCACCGTTGTTGGACCTAGCGCAGGCCCTGCTGCCGTTATTGGCGCTAGTGCCGGACATTCAGCTATCATTGGCGCTTCTGCCCATGGAGCTGCTCTTGTTGGTAAGGCTCACAACTGCCGAACTATAAGGTTCCATTACTCAATAATCGAACTGTTTTCCAGGACCCTCCCTTGGACTCGGAGTTGGACTTGGCCACGGACTGGGATTGGGTAAGTCCCCGACCAAATCCTCTCCCAACTGTGACTAAAGGGTGTTTTGCAGGAATTGGCGGCCTTGCCCATGGAGTGACCGTTGCCGGACCACCCACTGTTCCCGCCACCATCACTGGACCATCCGGAACTGTGCACGCCGCTGGTTTGTGGGGCCCAACCCTTGCTCACGGCCATGGTGGGCATTGGTAATTCGCCCCCGTAAGCCCGACCATCCAATGCCCAGCGGTTAATCATCCGGCAACATACTGGGAAGCTCAAGCAACTTTGTAGGTGTATTGCCGGATGTTTTTACCGCTTTGGGTTCAGTCTGATTAGTTTGCTGTGTGACCTGTTGTGTACTGCCTCTGGTTCATTATATGTTCTGTATATTTTGTACCATACTACCTTTGTAAGATAGCAATTGCGTTCAATAAAGAACTATTATTGACAACTTTTGCCCTTTTTTGCCCGCACTACGGTCTACTTACCAGCAAGTTCCTGCTGCTGTGGTTTAGCTTGCTTTCAATATTAATCCTCGTTCTTTGAAGCAACTAAGCTAAGAATAAGAAGAAGTTCTGGCTGCTTGTCGGGGAAAGCTGTCAGTAGAGGAAATGGGTTCCTGAAACTTTAAGAGCAGGTGTTTGAAGAACCGTTGGCGCAACTAAGACAATTAAATTGTTCAGTTTTTTCCGCTGTTTGAAGAGAACCTTCATTTAAAGACTTGCAACTAGAACAGGCAAGAGTGGAGGCCGAGTAGTTTTGCGCTATTAAAGAAATTTGAATTGGTAAAGGCCAAATCCTGCGGTGGCAGTACCAAGAAAAGCCGGGAGATCGTGCAAGGAAATGCGTCTTACAACAAAGGCGTGGCACTGGCTGCACATAAACCTGAATAAAAAACTGTAGCAAGGACTCGTAACGGTATAAATGGGAAAATATGAGGTAAACAAATATCAAAACTGGTACCACATTGTCATTTCGCGTAAACTGGCCGGTGCCTGTTGACGGGGAAGTTTGAACATGCAGCTCGAACTGGTACGTACAACCCTATACTTTGCTTGCTACCTGCTTCTAGCTCACCACTTATCATGGTGGCACTTGTGGATTATGGGTACTTAACCATTTATGGCACTTGTTATGTAAGTTAATGGCTTTGTTTACTTGGTACTGCGCCATTCACTTGGTTCCAACAAGAGACAATGCGGGTGTGGAAGCAAGGGAATTTTTCTTGTTATTGGCAAGTGGCAAGAACCTTTGCACATTATAAGTCTCAAATCGTGAAAAACTATGCTTTTGTAGTTCAGTCGCGATTAGAATCAAACAGTCGC
>NW_026018638.1:0-18063 GCF_020466585.1 Dendroctonus ponderosae | reverse complement strand
TCAGTTTCATTTTGCATCTTAATAAGTAAATAACCCGTTCAATTGCCGTTCAATTCAACTATAAAATACTCAAAACAATGTAAATTAACAAAAATTGAAAATCAAGAACAACAAATATGTCCTTACAAATGGATTTATTGGAGTTGATTGTAAAAGCATGATTTTCAAGATTTCTGCTTACCCTATTAGTATTAACTTATTTCTCATTATTCCTGAAGTCATCTTTCTTTCTGTGTTTTTGGCTATATTTTTCATTATATTTTGAAGCTCTCTTATACTGTAAATAATTTTTGAAGGCAATCAATTCAAAAATTGTAAAACCTTAGTTACTTTATCAAGAGATAGACTTTCGAGGCCATTCCCTGGGACTACGCCCGAGGAATCGCACATCACAGTGTACGCGTTCAAGCAAACCACCTCTGAAGATGCAAGCGACTCGTGTTTGCGAAACGTCAGGAATAAATTTTATTGTACGGCGGCATAAAAACCCGAAAAACCCGCTAAGTTACTTTGTTTTGAAACTTTCAATTCCAACATTTCAGTTTTAAAACCATCGTCAGATAAAATTGTTCTTATGACTCATTTTACAAAGTTAACTACAAAATTATTAAACAAATAACTAACAGAAATATTCTGCATTTAATTAAATGTTGCCTTTTTACATTGAGGAAAATAAAAACTTTTACTTTGGATAAATGTTCGAAAAACGTTTAACTGCCACAAATTCAAACACTTTGCATATAACTTCCTCGTAACTCTAGGGAATTTTAGATAATTTATAAAAACCCATTTTTATATGCCTTATTACTACTTTCTTCAAAGATAATACAAAGCTGCTGTACGCTTCCTACAGTTTCTTATTGAAATAAACATTCGTGTACATATACAAAGTTAAAAATATAATTAAAAACATCTGCTAGAAGTTTTATTTCAGTTCATTGCAAATATAATTTTCTTAATGTTAAAATCAAATCAAATATTATCCAATTTTTTAAGAGATTTTCAAATACCACTTTCAGCTTATTTGACCGCATCAGTGATAAAATCAATTGCGTTTAGGTACACGTAGGATTCTATGCAAACAATTTTCATAAACTGCATCAACCGAAACTGCATTTGTGAATAGAAAAAGCCACTAAAAACACCCAACATTCACCGTATTGCAATTTAGATTTTCCACTAATTGGAGCCGATTTTATTTAATAACAACATCAACAAAGCTTCATTACAAAGTATGAGTAAATAATCGAAATTCAAAATTTTTTTTTAAATTCTTTTTTTAATTAAAATTTTTTATTTTGTTTTTAAATTCAAAACAAATTTAAAATACAATTTGTTTTATGATACTTTAGAGCATCAAACAATATACATCTGTATTGTCTTGTGTACATTTTTTTAATTGCCCTTGTAAAAGTATCACTGCTTTCGTATGCAGGAGGTTTGCGGTTAGCTGATAAATTATCGGACTTTTAAAAGTTGATTGCCGGTTGCTCGACTTACATTTAGAAGCGGTTTACTTTTTCACTTATCTTTAATGTTATTAAAGCTGATAAAAATAGAATAAAATTTTTGATCGACATGAACAGGCCAGATGTGCACGCAAATATAGATTTCTTAGTAGTCGTTCAGTTTTCATCACCAGCTACTGAACATGCATACGTCTTTAGAAATAATACCGAGAGGAACAATTTGTCTGCCCTCAAAAAATTCTTTTGTGGACATTGATTGAATTTGACCCTATCATTGTGAGCATCTTTTTAGCTGAAAGTAATGCTTCGTTTTGTGCGACCAAATCGAGCGAGAGTAAAATTCGCTTAGCTCGCAAAGCTTCGGTACGTGTTTCGTTTTGTTATGGTACGTTAAATAACGATAATTGTGCTGTTTTCCTAAGATGGTCTACTGATCCTGAGGATATTAAAAACTAATTTTTAGTGTCTATTTTGAACTTAACGTAATACTTTGTATTATTTTAATGCTGTACTGAATTTACTACTTTTACACTCATAACGGTGTATTCTAATTTTGTTTAGACTTTCAGAAAAAAGCATGACAAAATGTATTTTACTTTACAAAAGTGTATAGAAACATTTAATATCGTCAGCTTTAATTTACGATTAATATAAAACGTTACACGTTAATTATCAGGTTTCGGAAAACTCATTACGGAAACGTAAACAGTTTAGCAAAAACATATTTTTAACTAAAATGAAATATTTCTCTTCTGAAATCAAAATGTGTGAAGGAACTGTGGGTGATTTAACTACCTGATAATTCTTCAAAATGATAGGAAAGTGCGAAACAGATAGAAAACAAAGTATTAATAATAGTAATACCTTGTTTCCTTCAAATACTCTAATTGCACAGAAGCAGATAAAACAATAATATCCCAAATGTAAATTACAAATATATGCACTTGTACAGTACAGCAAAATAATGTTTTTTCAGAATAACGATAATTCGTTGAATTTTTTTCTCAAAAAATCTCAAAACTCAAAATTCTAAGGGGTAGATTAGTGTTAGAATTAGTATTTGGCGTCTGTTTCGAATTACATCCGTTCCAGCTATTTCAATTCTGAGCTAAAATACACATAAATGGAATATGAAAATCGACATATTTCCTTTCTACGATTTCTGTAAATGACGAATTTAATACAAATTATTGCTTTTTATGTTATGTTTATCTCCAAATATGTTTTATATTATTTTAGAAGCAGTAGATGAACTTACATACAAAAGTAGATATCCTAATAAAAGTTTGGGAGTCAAAATGCATTTTTCACAAATGGAAAAATTTCAGAATCTTTAAAAGCAAAGTTATTTTGCTTTACTGGAAAGTTTGAACGATTGAGCGACATTCTTTGCAAATTATAATAATCCCGTCAAAAATTCAATTTTTGAGTTCCCTTATAGACTTTTCTTCAGTTATATAATCCTATAACTTTTTATTTATCAAGTAAAATTAAGCAACGGGAATACATCCAATCCTGTAAGTAGCATTCGAAACGAACAAGGACATTTCTGATTCGCTTTTATTCCCGCACTGTGCTTTTAAACAATCACAGACGATAATTGAAAGTAAATTTAATTAATTAATTAAGGTTTCAAGGGAGAATTAAAACATGTTAACGATGAATATCGATAACAACTGAGTATTTCACTTCAAAAAACAAAGCAGTTACCTTTTAACAAAACTTTCAGGTGAGAAAAGTAACTTATGTTCCCTGGAGTTTGGAGTTGCAAGTTGTACAAAAATTTAAGCTTTGCGGGCATTCGGCTTTTGTGGAGGAAAAACAATATATTTCGGAGAAAGCGAATCATTATTAAAGCGGAAATTAAAGAAGGAAAACTTACATGGATAATATTCGATTAAAATTAGATAAACAGAAACTGTCTACTTAAGACATCTTTATAAAATTATATTAAAACTGAGCAACGGAAATTGCAGAAGTTGTCTAATTAAAAAGTTTCAGGAGAAGCAGACAAGAAAGTAGGCAGAAGCGCGTCTAGAGATACACAGGCAAATTGTTATTTTAATGAAACTTTTAGAGAAAGTCGAGATTTTGCTAAGAATTACATCATTATACTACTTGATGTTATAGTGGAAATAGTGGCAAGAGTAAAAACAGTTAAAAAAATGAGAGATAAATATATCACTATTCGAGCTATCTATTTAAACCATATTTTCTTCAGAAACACAAAGCAAACGACTGAAACATTCAATTATTTACCTAATTTTATTTCAGCTATTGGACCGTTTATTAGATAATATTTTCCCTTTGCAGTTCTTGCTTATTATTCTATTTTAATTCTATTTAATAATAAAATAGTTTGCTTTGCAATATCTTATAGTTCACGTTTTATAAATTATAAATTTCGTATTTACATAGCGTTGTATTTTTGTATTGATCAATAACACTTGTTTTCGAAAAACTGGGTATAATTAGGTAGAATATCTTTCGTTTCCCGAGTTTCGGTGTTTTTATTCATTACATTACATGGACATCTTGAGCGTCACAAACTGAATTATTAATTATATTGTATATTTATTATCACAACAAGAATTCTTCTTATTCCATTTTCACCCATTAACATAACTGATAAATTTTCTTTCCGAAATATTTGCGACGCAGAAAAGCTCCTGAGAATTCGCAATTCGATAAAACTTAACTTTAAATAAAAGGTTAAAAGCACAAAATCCCCTCTTGGTGCTTGGAGGAAGCGAAGGCAAAATATCGTAAATATATGTTATTGTATATCCATTTTAAACAGGAAATGTAAAGCGCACAGATATGTCCTGACTAAATAAAAAACTGATTTAAAATAAATAGCTAATATTTCGTCAAATTTAGAATCGGTGTATTTTACTTTATCGCATTTGGGTATTATTTATCTCCCTATAGAAGCATCTAAGAAAGAAAAGGAAAAGGGCGTTAGTAAATTATTTCATCAACAAAATGACAATTTCATAATTTAGACCTTGAGAGTCAAGTCGAAGAGAGGGTTGAAGCTGGAAGAAGTTGGAAAAATATACTAGAGGATTGCGGCATTTTTAAAACGTGTGGAATAAAAACCTATAAAAACTGTGATAGTGATATGCAGTAGCTGTAATGGATAGATTTTTTGCCAACAGCTGATGCGGAAATATGATTTACAAAAAATGTATATCAAAAGCAAGAATGCATGTTTCATATGGAATTTTTTATATTAAGTGCAGTCAGTAGTTGTGAAGAGAAAATATTCGCCTTTCGAGTACTACTTACTGGCGACGTGAGGACCTACTTTTTATTACCTAATTTAAATATTTGTATCGTATTCGAATTCGGATCTTACATTAACTATTCAGTTGTTTAACATTTAAACTTCATAATTAGAAGGTTCTATGCGAACAAGAAGATTTGCATGGATGAAGAATACGTTTTCTTTCAAATTCTGGAATTGTTTGCAACAGCTCGACTCCTCATTCAGATGCAGATCCTATAAAAAAAACACAGATGTGCCATAAAGGCATTAACAACGACGTTTCGAAATTAGCTGAATACTAATTTAAATTAGTTAACCTAGCAACATGATTAATTTCACAATTCAGTAAGCCTTAACAGGATTAATTTCACATCTAAACACGTTGCAACAAGATTCAATTTGCATTTACCTTGAGAGGTAAATTTTGGAAAAATTATGACGCCATATACAGGGTGTCCCACCGGGGACCGCCGCGATCGATATCTGGCAAACTGTAATTAGGAGAAATTTGAAAATTGGACATTGTGTCGAAGTGATTGGGGGCAGGCGATTTAAAATATTTTCAAGATGGCCACACCGGTTACTTGCCAACTTACCAATTTTAAATGGAACACCCTATATATTAATGGATTCTACTCCAATTTCTAAATATATTTTATTAATAGGTCTAACGGTTTTTGATATATTTGAAATTTTATGTAAGAAATGACAGAAGCAGCCACTCGAATAATTATTAATTTTTCCTATAAACGAATCCGTTCTACTTAATTGAGTCGCATTTCTTGCTGAAAACGACTTACTTTAATGGAATTTCGACAGCATTTTGATCACTATTAATACAAAGTGTTAAACAAATAAGTTTCAAAATAAAGTTAAGAAAACCCCCCAAAATCTATTTTTTGAAATGGAAGCCACCATCTTTAATAATGTTATCTTATTAAGTATTAAAAATAAGGCCAAGATTATGTAAGGTTGTCTATTCCAAAAGTGTTCAGTTTTCGAAATATTGTCAATTTAATGTATTCATCTAGTCACTCACAGTTGCCATGACAAAAGTGGCAATATTTGAGCCAACTTTATTAATATTTAAATTTAGAGTCTCTCAAAATTCTTTAAATTCACTTTGCTCATGCGTAAATTTCAACAAAATTACTGAATTTATTAAATAAATTCGGGATTGGGCGGAAAAACACTATGGCTAAATACTGTCATTTTGACATTTACTCTATGACACCTCAAATCTGGTTCTCTAACTGAAACCCATCTAAAACGTGAAGAATAACCCGAATAATTCACGGAATTTTTGTTCATCCGATGGCAGACGGGGAGACTCGAAGAATGGAAAACGCTCCGATGTGAGACCTTCGTCGGAATGCATGGAATGCGACTCCGGCCAATAGGAAGCGGGGTTGCCCGAGGAATTGAAACCCACGTGACCATCGGAGTCTTCTAAACCGATTTCGATGCGCATCAATACCGGTTTCTAAGGAATGTGTGGTAAAGTAGCATGAACGATACCATGAATGGAATACCGAACCTTCTTGTTTTGGCTGGATGGTGGTAGTTTTCGCATGAAGAATGAATTTAAGTGGAGTGTTTGGGTATTTTGAACATTCGCTGACCGAAAATAGACCATTTGAAAATTATTTTGAATTCTTGATATAACTTTATCACATTCTCCATAAATATTAAATAAATTTAAACAATGTTCGTTTGTATAATTTAAGCGTCTGGTCAGCTGTAAGTATTCCTTTGGCATTTGATTGTATTGAAAATGGCCACTTTCGTCATGACAACTAAGAGTGACAGTTTTTAAAATAAGATGCGACAAAATAGCCATATGAAAATATTAAATTCACAATACGGTATACGATATTATACATAAAATTTATTTGGAATTTGGGGTAGAATTCACAAATGTAATAATGTATAGGGTGTTCCATTTAATATAAGCAAGTTGATACCCACTTCCGGTATAACTGGAAGTGTGATCATCTTGAATATATTTTAGATCGCTTGCCCCCAATGAGTTTAAAAGCTACAGCTACAGCGCAGAGGAACTACTAAACTTGCTTTAAAGTATTGTGCGTCGTACGAGAACCATTTTTATTATTTGTAGAGAAGTATAATAATAATGAGTTTTCCAAATACAATTATTTCATTATCCAATAAAACCTTATTTACAATAATAGCTGGAAAATAATGTTATGTTTAACTCACGTTTCGCACTTAAAAGTTGAAACTACTTACTATTATGAAGTTTAGTAACAATCAACGTAGCACCTAGTTTCAATTGTTACAAAATTTTAGAGGAACAATTAGTAGCGAAATTTAAAACCTCTTCATAATAGTGTTGTACACCAATTAGTGTTCCTCACTCCTTAAATTGGCAACGTTTTCATCTTTGTCCTCTTCTTTTATTCCTTTTCGATTATATTCCATGCTAGTGGAAATTTTTATTTGTTCTTCATTTCAATGCACGTAATAAATATCTTTTAAAACGCCCCCTTCCAATGTCACCTGGTATATACTTAAAATGTTATCTCAATTATAAATCTAATAAAGTCACCGCTCCATCCGCAGGTTTATTTAAAAATGTTAAAACGCGTTCATAAAATGTTAAGTTCAGGGCAAGAGCAGCCAATTTAGTTTTATTGATACTTCTCCAGTTGGGATGGCATTTTAATAAAAATGTACTTGAACTTGGCCGCAAAATGTTTATGTATGTTTTATGCCTGCTATTTTCCCATTGGAAAATTAAGCAAACGTAAAAATTGCCTTTGGCTATGATTTAATTTCGAGTAATACACGTGTACGTTTTGATTAAATGCAAAAAACCTGGACCAACAGTTAATTAAAATTCGTGTAATTTAATCTATTTGGTAGACATCACTTTTGTAAAAGATAAATAGAAGCAAATTGCCGCACAGTTCTTTTTAGCAGGGAACATTTATTTTACCGGCCCAGTTGAATTTCGAGCAGATGGAATAAATTAGAAGTTAACTGGAATGCATTTAGCAAAGCGCCAGGGTTTAAATTAAAGTAAGTCAAACATGCTGAGCAGGCGCTCGTTTATCGGTGTGATCGTTTTTAAGCAACTTATAACTGAATTAATTTTTCATGAGATCCAGGGTGTATGGAATGAAGTAGTTATAGGACTGAACTCGAAGTGATGAATTGTGACGAACATTTTACAGCATTTTCCTTTCACTTTGACTGGAAAGTTTTAGAAAATATTTTAATCCAATATTCACTTTTGCAACTTCAACGACAACCCACAAATACGACCACGCTAGAATAACTTCCAAAAATGTCTATTAAAAGTGTGCAATCGCGCTAGATTAAATTCATCTAAGAGACAAACGGAATCAACTAAAACACCTCGAATTCAAAAAGAGTAATTACTTTGGCTATTACCCTTGGAATTTGCATACCGGAATTCCATTAAGATTTGAGTGAAAATCATTATTTTTGTTTCAGTCAGTGGGCGTTCGGCCCCGCTTTCGGCTTCCAGCTTCATCGGGAATTCGAGGAAGTTTTTCCCAGTTGCGCGCACTGCACCAGCTATCTTTTAATTGAATCTTTTGTATTTTCGTCCATGTGTGGGTCTTTCAGTTTTGGCCAAAAACTCGTTATTATGTGGATAGATATCGCTGATGACCACGTGTTTCTTCCAAAAATAGCAGTTAATCTCGGATTATATTTGGAAACTTACGAAGGCAACAGATTAACTGATGTAATAAGAAAATTAAACATAAAGTTGTTTTCAAACTGTTTGTTGGGTATTTCGCCTCAAAAATGTTTGTTTCCTCACGTCGTTTATTACAGATTGATAAATAGTGCTCTTAATAAATAAGAATAAGAAATAATATAATCTTAATAAAAGACGGGAGGAAATTCTGTCTTTTTAATTCAAAAATTTTTGAGGCAAAATATCCAACCAACAGTTTGTAAAAAAATGAATCCGCCTCAACAATATAGAACTTGTCTATAAAATTATTTGGCTAAAAAAGTGGATTATTTAAATTTAATCCATGCAGGATCAACAATCGCTGATGTCTCCATGAAAAATTATCAAAGGGCAGAAGCACATCAGCAAATGTTCTTCAGCATCAACCTTTCACAAACAGAAAGTATCTTTGAAAATATTTTTAAACTGCAATGAAATGATACACTAAGTAACAAGTAATAATGAAAAGTATGAAATATTTAATATAATAAATCGCAAAAGTGCAATTAAATCGTATGAGTTCTTAAACGCTTTAATTGGAGAACATAGTTTAATTGTTTTATTGCTGTGAATCCAGATCTCCATTAATTAAATTTGCTTCAGTTAGAAAGTTTTGAATTACTTACCAGCAGCATCAGATACGGCAGCAGAGTATTGACTCCTGTGGGATTTGGCGATTTCTCCGAAACCTGATTTCTAACGTCGTGTCAAGTTTCAGTTGGCTGATCAGTTTACAATTTGAAACTCTATTTTACCACATATTTATTATGGTATTACAGACATTTCGTCTGAATTCTGAATAGTTGAATTATCAAACGGGAAGGAGCTTGTTTTATTTTATTAAACCTTTATTTGTCAGTGTTCACAGATCATTTTTACTTCTAACATTTCCCGAATACATAAGCACATAATTTTGCATTATAATGTAAAGTCTAGGGTTTAAGACCAAACAAATAATTGGTGAATTAATTGCATAAATAAATATTTATAATCAAATCGGTTTATAATTAAGTCTACCTGAATAATTTAACGAATTTAGAAATCTCCCCAAGCATTGAAGGTTCAGGTCAAATTTAAATATATATATATTTCAAAAACCGCAATTGCTAATAAAGTTCTCAAATTTTTTGAAATGTGTTAAAATAAATCATGCTTTCTAACGCCGGTATGCATAGTCGATGTTCGGCACTTTGCCGGAGATTGTTTTGCTATCCAGCGTTATCCACTGCGGCTAGGACCACGGAGGATAAGATATTGTATAAATAAATCTCCATATGACTATTTTTTCTAAGAAAATACATATTAACGGTGAAAGCCATTATTAAGGTTGAGAACATTAACCAATTGATTCCGTAACTTCTTTTCAAAACATTAGAAAAATATAATGCAATTTTAACTTTGTTTATTATCAAGAGAATATGAAGGCCTCGATTTGTGGTTTGTTCCTAGTGATTGATCAATGGCAACAAAACATTTTGCACAACTTCCTTTGAGAAAGAAAAGCGATTTCTAAAATCGGCTTCAGTAAATTTCTCTATGTCGTTTCCATACCTTGAATATATCTGAAAATAATACAATCATTATTTCAATTGCATATCACGCTTGTTGATGTTTTCTTTACGTACCTTTGTGGTATGTTCAAATCTAATTCCAAGTTCGAATTATCCCGATAACACGAGAAGTTGAGAATTTTCGCTCACAAAATAGCTTTGGCGATCGTTCACATAGATTCGTCCACCCATCTCCGACAAATTCCCACCGTATCGCACAACAACATTAAAATGCGCGTCAGATGCTCAACCGATCGGCTATGCAACCAAAATTGCTTCCAGTGAACGTCGGGAGGCTGGCGCATCGTAAGAGATCGACTATGCATGCCGGCCTAAGTAATTTTTACAAACTGACTTAAAAACGATATATTGAATAGTGCTAGTCAGCAATGAACCAACATATGAACCCTTTTATATACAGAATTATTCTGTTGTAGTATGTAAATGTTTATGTAAACTTTAATTTGTTTGATACGTCTGATAATACCTTATTTGGACTATATAATTTGTTTCAAAAACTGTAGTTTGATCAGAGAGTATTTTTGAGCTTTATGAATTAAAATTAAACCTCAAATTTTCTAAAAATACAGTTACAGGTCTATCAGTAGGTAGGTAAAATTGCCGTTTTGTCGACCACTGAACGTGTATTGAAAATCAATTTAAAGAGTCAAAAGATTAAAATATATCCTTATTTTAACCGGATACACTGTCAGAAGTCACACACATCGTGGGCAATATCGGGTAGATGTTCACATTTATTTATTTATAAAACTTGTATAAAAACTTAGGTAAATCGTCGACAAACTTAGTAGTAATTTACTTAAATTATTGAATGGTTTCAATCGCAAAAATTTATCCAGATAATGTTTTTATTCTATCTATGTATAACAATTTCATGTGAATTTGCTTTTTTTACTGAATGGTTCTAGTGAATGATCTACAGATTTGTAGGACCTTACTCGTTAACGCACTAGTTAAATTGTGTTCATAGCATCAGAGAGCGAATGAAAAATACTCAGAAAATGTTTCTGATTATCTCATGGCGAAACTGTGCAATTTTTGAACACATTCTTCAAAGGTTTCAATTTCCTAGCATTTAGTAACAATTTTTTTTCTAAATAAAACCTTATTAGTATAATTGATTTTTGGTTCTATTCAATACCTATTTTGCGACAATTAATGTGAACTTATACAATAACATTTGGTGCAAAGTTAGCTAATCAGCAGAAAGAAGGTTAAAATGTTCTGAAATAATTGTGAACTCTCGGGGTAGTAGTGAGAATAAAACATAATCGTATTAATAATTATAAATAATTAATACATTAATATTTTTTTGTACAAGAAAACACCGAAAACATACGGAGAAATTAACAAACTAAAAAGTTTTTATACGAAATGTATTGTTCGCTGTGCTTGAAAAAGTTCTATGAAAAAGAAAAACAGTCGGTGTCAATGTATTTTATTTAAAACCTCTAACACGACAATTTTGACGCCATAAACTACCTCTCATGCAGATATTATTGTTCACTTAAATTCAAACTAGTAAGTTAAAGGATTTTCGAAAAAAAACGCATTTTTGCGGGAAATTTTGAGTTGACAAGCATAAATAGAAATAGTTAATAGGAATGTCTTTAAAGCCACATTCTTAACAGATTCTTAAAATATTTGCACATCACTCTTCAACACCTCGAATAAAACACGATGTGAAGACAAAATATATGTTTCGACTGTGAATCAAGAAGATCGCATTATTCCATACTCTCACCACTTCTTACTTTGCTTCAAGACCTTGTTGAAATCTGTTCGTGGAATCATCTGAGTTGAACTGAGAAAATAGTCAATAGCAATTAAACATTGCGTTATTGATTTAAAAAAAAAACTGGCATGAGCGCTGTTTTAGTCCGTTTATTGGTTAAACCCTGTGTATGGAAGTATGTAATTAAGAATTCTTCACGCGATTGCTCAATACTATTTAAAATAAAGGCAATATACAGTATAAACAGCCAGACAAACCGACAGCGTAATATTCCGTAACTTGTCCCTGTTAACACGCTAGTGTAATTATTATGGGACTCTGTATATTAGCGTGGGCCTGAAGTTGTAAAACAAACTAATTTCCATAGCCGATGTTGTCTCTTTGGCATACACAGGGTATTGTTTTATCAACCCTTACCCCAACGGTATGGCTTAAAATCAAAACTCGATTAAATTGTAATTGTAGATCGTACAACTAGTTAACGTTTATTAAAAAATAATACATAACAAAAATAAAATCCACATGCCATAACACTATGTGACTAGTTCTCGAGATCGTCAGTTGACTCTCCAGGATCCAAAATAATTCTGTGCTCTCCTCTTTTCTTATTTTTTCGCTTTCTCCTGTTGATCACTCCGTCCGCTTCATCCATCATCCGGACGATTAACATTTGATCAGATGTGTCCAATGGTGCTACGGAAATATCACGAACGGCTCGGAATTTGCCGCAGTTATTGAGGTGTTCGTTTTCTAAGCGGCAAAAATTCCAAACAAATCTCCTGGAAATTAGTTATCGATTAGAAGCTTCTTAGAAATAGGGCGAAATCTCATTACATTAGAATGCCTCTGACTTATACTGCCCACAACTTTTGAAGAATGATATTTTTAAACATTATTTATTTACGCCCCTGCAATACAAGACAGCAATGTTACCCACATTTAAAATGACCTTTCACTGTTTGTGCTTTTTTTCAGCGAAATGACGTAGAATGATACTTATTTTCATCGTGTTCTTCGCTCTTAATACGTTTAAGATATTACTCTAAACAAGTCTGATAATGTTTTGAATACCTGAAAACTTCTAATGGAGCTAAAATGCAGACCATGGAGTTTTCCATTACGTATCCCATTTCAGTCATTCCAATTAGGAAAGCCCATCCGAACCGCAGAATCAAGTCTTCGACTATGGCAAAATAGTAGAACCACTGAAATTGAACAACACTTTTCCTGTACGTGTAATTTATTTGAGAGACAAATATCTAGATGTGGACCTTTAGCCCGCTCTGTTTTCAAATATTCTAAATTAATTTTTGTTCCAACAGAATTGACTACTTAGTGGAGTTAAAATAATTTTTATATGAATTTTATATTGAAATTATTCATTATTAAAGACAGTGCCAAAAAATGTGAAATTCGATTAAGATATTTGATCAATTTTTCCAGAAGAAATTTATTTTTTAGATATTCCCACATTACAAAGCTAATTTTCTAGTTCATTGATTTAGATTGCTATCCGCTACAGATGACAAAACAAATCCAAACGAAAAATTGTTAGAAGCCAGAAAATATGCTCAAAAGCAGATGAAAATCAATTTTAAATTACCTTTCGTGTTAAGTAATGTATTTTAGAAACTGTCCAGTTCAATGACTTTAATATTATAATTAATATTTATACTTTTTCCACGTTTTCCATTCATCGGACTTGTTAAAACTGAATTTAAAACTAGACTTACATACCGTGGCCGGATACACGATCTCTTCCCTCAGGAATTTATTATCGCCAGCTTTGGCATCGAAAAGACCCCAATCCAGTTTAATATCCCATGTGTACGCATAGCAGGTGCTTACTATCGATGCACAAACCCACAAGTAGAAATAAGGAGAAACCTTGTCTTTATCTGAAGAATTGACTAAAATGCCCGATAATCAACACATGAATGGTTCTAATCAAAAACATACTTACATTCGTCTAGTTTATTTAAAGTAGAAAATATCACAACAAAAAAGGACGTAGCGTATTTGGCAGCATTGGCTATATGAGGGAATGCTTCTTTAGTATCTCGGTATCGTCTTAAACATTGAGCGAAACGAAACCATGGGGGAAGACACGCCATCAGAGCTCGGACTCCCATAAAACTTTCTATGCAATAATTGGGATCTATAACAAAAGAGTCAATCAAACAATTTTAAAATTTAATAATAATGCTGAATTGTAAGCGAAGAAGTGATATTTTTGTAATTTTTATCTGATGGGTTTTATTAAACTGCTCAACAAAATGAATTTGCTCTAACTTTGGTACTGAATAAACTCAGATTGTTTCGAGCGATTTACTTTGAGTTTCAAGCGTTATTTGCCCATTTTGTTTGTTGTTAGTCAATGTTCTGCTGAAAATTAAGCACCTCAGATACATTTGCTACAGGCTGGCAAATAGCAAAATGCAAAATTTTGGAAGCTTCGACATTAAAATTGAACCAAATAGCTCGAAACTGTTTTTGCATTTTTAAATCATCTCTTCTATTTATAAGGTGGTCTTAAAAATCAACTTTTTGGTCTCGCAGCGATAATTTGTCGGCTGCAAAGCTGAAGTTTTTTCATGTTGAAGCTTAAACTTCATAGACAATCTAAGAGGAACATTCAATATGCAGGATTGCATGAAAAATTACTCAAATCAGAATTTTTCCTGAAATCTGTTATTTTCGCAGACTTTTAACTGAAGTAATGTTCACTTTTAAATATTTCGTTAATTCATGCAACCTGGTATATTTAATTTTGCAAACCCAACAACAACTTCAATTTCAACACGAGCTCCAGATGTTGAAAATTGGCTGAAGAGACAAAATGAACCGCTGCAAAACCAAAAACAAAATTTTTCCGACAGAACATGTGGATGTTCTTTTTACCAATTTTGCATTGCTTCGTTCGCCACCGTGTAGAAACTTTATCTGACGCACTAAATTTCTGTAAAAAACATGCACGAGCTGAAAAATAATTGCACTAAATAACTCTTCAAATAGGAATCAAATCGTTAGTTTAGAAAACGAAAGTTGTCCAGTTCCAAAATTAGTCGAAATTTGTCCGTGTACTGTCTATTTTATTCAGTAGTTAAGATATATTTATGAAAGAAAGCATCGTTAAAATTATTTTTGAAATTCGTATCACATTAAGGAATATCAGTTCAGCAAATTAAGCTATTATATCAGAACCATGAATTAGACGGCGCGAATATTCATGTGACACTTAAAATCTACGTAAATAGTTTGAATTAAAGTCTAATGCAGAGCGAATCATATAACTAACAATTATTAATTGTATAAAACACCCTGAAAATTAAAAAATGTATTTGAATTGACCGCAAAATGATCGAAAATAAATACTAGCTAATAAAGTGTACATTTTATTTTCAATATAGTTATATGTAGTTTTTAAATGAAGGAAACTAAGTGTTTTCCCGCATGTATTTCATTCAGTGCCTTTTTGGCTGTAACTCAAAAGCGTTGCTGTACTGTAACTTACCTTTGCCTTCAGACCAACTTCCATTGCTCACATAAAAACACACAAAATATTGCAGGTCCGTGAAGAGTGTGACCAGGCTGTTTAATTGGTCGGCAAGCCAAAAATCAGCAAAGGAAACAAAGAAAAATGGACTCATCACGACTTTGCCCTAAAACGACAATATTGCAAAAATATTAGCAAGAATAACGCAGTTGCTTGCGGTTATCGCTAGATGCATAAAAAAAACATTAACGCTATTTGAAAAATGCAGTCTAATAGCAATAGTTGTTAGTGTTAAAAACTCCGGATAGTAAAGTAATCCGGAATAACATGAATGCAATAAACATCAATAGATTGTAAATAACACAAGTAACACATTAAATTTTTGTCAACCAAGTCAAGTTTTCCCACGTTTTTTGCAGTTACCGAATAAGAAAGAGAAATGTTTCTTCAAGGAATCTACAAAGTTTAGAATCACCAGAATACAGGAATTGTTCAATCAACCATATCTGTTACACATTTATTTTTAAAGCAAGAACATATTTTATATAATTGTCGGTAGATCTTCTATTTAAAAAAGTAAAAAAGGCAAATGTTAATCATATACTGTTGCATTACATTAAAAAAGTCTTTTTGGAAAAAACGAAACAAATACAGACATAAAAGCAAATAAAATAGAAATACCTAGTTATAGTGAACATAGCAAATAAAAAGCATGCAGCTACTACACACCAGGACTCGGAGGGCCCAAAATCTAGCTTCATGTCTGAGTGTTTTGGTGGGATTCAACATGAACATCAGCATCAAGATAATTAAAGCTAGAGGATGCACGAATGCTGGCAAACCGATTTGCTCACTGAAAAAGAAACAGAGCACCTGAAAATCCAGGATTTTCCAGATTAGATTCCGTCAAATCCTAAAACCAATAACTTACTGAAATTGACCACATTATTCCAAAAATTGCCCCCATTTCTATAATGTGTTGCTCGGACAAGTGATTTCGGGGGTCCATTTCAAAAATGAGAACATGATTGACGCCCGAAGATCTCCAGCCATAAATATTAATGCCCCACAAAAATAAAAATTCTACGATAAGAAGAGGGCCTCTATAAAGTCGAGTAACTATACGCCAGTCTTCTTTTGGTGAGTGAAACACTCCTAAAATTGAACTAGAAATATGCAAATTGMAAAGTAMAAAAATTACTTACTTATTACARRAAAGTGTTTACTAAAATATTTTACGCAAATAAGGAGTTTGCTRATGATACAGAATTTTTTTTAAGGTTTTTAATAGACCCAATAGWTATGATAARAMTAAAYCATATAAAGAGTTACGTTTTAGCTAGAAAAGGGCTTATTTAAGTGAATGTTTCTCGTTAGTACAATTAAAYGTATTTTATTCTTCCGTATTTTTTAAATYTTTWGTCGYATAGAATATTGTGTTGGKGCAAATAATGAGAGGTGAGAAAAAATGGGCGTTTATAAGAGTTTATAACACRAAAATCTGCTGCCGCATACWTATATATACTATACATATCCTCTCSGCCTTGCARGGCTATACTAAASAAATAACCCTRRAAGTTCATTTTAATTTGCCTCTCTCTCAACTCACGAGTTTTYACTGCAAATACATTCCGCATAAATTACCTGATAGTATAACTGCAGCAATAAGTACTATAAAACCTCCAGAGAACAATCCCACCTTGAAAGTGGTCCAAGGGCTCTGTTGCTCTCCCAATGGTGGAACTCTCAGTCTCTTCATTGCTCTTTGTCGATCACCAGATTCCAAGTCTTGCGTGAATGTTGCCTCTGTTTCTCTTATCAGTCGATCGATATCTTTATTCGTATAGAAATGTGAGTTTTCTACATTTTCAATTCGCCATCGCATGCCTACGTCTACAGATAATAGCTGGAAAACATTAACACTACCAGAAATTCGTTGATTAAAACCCCATCAAGGTTCTACTGCAACATAATTTTTTTATAAGTTGATAGATATATTTAAATACTAAGCAAAAAATGTTAATTTCTCGTTTTCTGCGCTCGATTTGTTTCGTTAAGAATCCCATTATATCCATCAAAGATTTCCTAACAATTTGTTGTAAAAGCTGCTTTTCGACGTGTTTACTCAATGCCCAAAGGATTATTTGAACATGTTATTCCATGTATATCCATTAAAAAACTGTTAAACATTTCAGGTCATTAAATGAATTAAAAATGGTTTACAAATGAATAAAAGCCACTTATTTAAGTGGAAATGAGATTAAATAAAATATGACATAAAACGGTACTTACTTTGTCATGCTTCTTTAAAATTTTCCTAAATCCCGTAAAGTTTAAATTTTGATAATTCTGCAATAAAATTAAACTTAAATAAAATTCGCTAAACGCTAGTTTCAATTCCTGCATTTTTCTGGCCGGAACGTTCTTCTTGCGTAGAATGTTCTGTTTGATTGATTTTTTTCTATTTTTCCCAGCCGAATCAACCTCTTGTGTTTCGCTAAGTTCGCTTTTTAAATTAGCAAATCTTCTTGTAGCTTCAGCCAATTTTTCTAAAATCGGGGTAACATTCAGCAGGGCAATCAGATTAAAATTTGTTGTGTTCTACCGGAATAAAATGTGTTGATTTTTGTTAGTTCCTTTTCGGAGAAGCTGAAAAACTGTTCGTCAAATTTTGCAAAATATCTAGTTAAAATGTCGGGTTCAACAAGTTCGGCGGATGGTGCCTGTTCTACTGCACCATACAACATTGCTTTCATTTCCTGAAAAAATAGGGAGACTTTATTAAGGAAAA